>NW_026932423.1:0-51583 GCF_032062105.1 Saccostrea cuccullata | reverse complement strand
TTGTTCGCTGCATAATTTCTTTCCCTTAAGTCCACTCAGCCTCAAACAAATTGGCTGGATATGGAACATTTGTGATTTTCCTTCCATATTATGATAGAGGATATGCAACAGTTTTCATAGAGAATACATTTCTAAAAGTTTTTTAATTGTATTATTTTTTAGAGAGTAATACTTTTTGTCCCCTTTAATCTCAAAGACCTTCAAAATAAACCCTTTTCAGCTACGTTACATTTTCATGTTCGATTCATTGCTAAAAGCGGGGCCCTTTGAGATGGCCACAATGTATATTTATGTACTTGCCTGCTGCATTTTCAAAAATTGTAATGAACTAGTGCTAATTGTAACGGGAACCGTTACAGATGTTCCCAAACGCTCCCCAACTCCCTTTTGGTGCCATATTCCCTGTAAGCCTTATTAAATAAGACAACATCTGTGCATTTTTAACTTTAACAACGTTTTACCAAAAGGATACCAATTATATTCAAATTTTAACATTGCATGCGTGCCCATGTGAATGCAGTGCATAATGATCATATAATCTTGTCTACACTTTCTATATATTTAAATATACTTTATATTAAAGCATTTAGTCCAAAAGTATTAAAAATCACTCATTCAAGTGTATTTTTAGTTTCACTCATTCCAAATGCACGCACGTGCGTGCACGTGCATGATGACCATACCTTCTTGTTAGAGGCCCTTTTATCTATCTATGTTCTAAATCCCATCCTGTTTGGTTGAAAACCAAGGGAATTATAGCCATTTCAAGTTTCAGCCAATCAGATTGCAGCACACGTGCATCCACGTGATTTCAAGAATTTTTTTCTTAATCATATTGTAGAATATCCAAATGCATGACTTTGTTTTAAATTTCAAAGCATTTCATCAAAAATAAAAGGAGATATAGCCATTTAAAGTTTCAGCCAATCAGATTGTAGCACACGTGCATGCGCGTGATTTCTTGAAATTTTTTATATATCATATTGCAGGATGTCTTGATGCATGACTATGTTTTAAATTTCAAAGCATTTCGTCAAAAAACAAAGGAGATATAGCTATTTAAAGTTTCAGCCAATCAGATTGCAGCGCACGTGCATGCGCGTGATTTCATGAAATTTTTCCATATCATGTTGTAGAATATTCTAATTCATGACAATGTTAAAAATTTCAAAGCATTTCGTCGGAAAACAAAAGAGATATTGAGATTTTTGTTTCAGCCAATCAGAGCAAGGCGCACGTGCATGCGCGTGAGATCGTGCTAATTTGACAGTGTCATACTATTAACACTATTAATATATCCTTATGTAATGAGTTTCAAAGCATTTCATCAAAAAATGTAAAAGTTATAGCTATATTAAGTATATCAGTCAATTCACTCATTTCACGCGCACGCACGTGCAGGCGTATGCGCGCAAAATGACCTTCGTTCCGCACACCTACACTACACACCTATTAACCCTAAAAAGGTTTTAGGTCAGTTGGGTGAACAGTTTCTGAGAACACTCGCGGACAAAAAAGTACCGGAGAACAAATAAGAAAAAAAATAATAATAATAATAATAACTAGTGCTAATTGTAACGGGGACCGTTACAGATGTTCCCCAAACGCTCCCTAACTCCCTTTTATAATCATATTCCCTGTAGGCGTAATTAAATAAGACAAACTCTATGCATTTGAGACTTTGACAACGTTTACCAAGAAGTGTACCATGTTCATTCAAATTTTATTATTGCACACTTGCACATATGAATGCATGTGCGTAATGACCATATCATATTGTCTACACAATCTATATATTTTAATATGCTAAATATAATCCAAAAGTATTAAAAAAAAAACGCTCATTCAAGTGTATTTTTGTTTTTACCCATTTCACGTGTACGCACATGCATACATGAGCATGGTGACCATACCTTCTTGTAGAAGTCCATTACATCTATCTATGTTCTAAATCTCACCCCGTTTGGTTGAAAACCAATGGAGTTATACCTGTTTACAGTTTCAGCCAATCAGATTGCAGCGCATGTATACGCACATGTATGCATGTGCATAGTGACCATGCCTTCTTGTAGAAGTCCAGTATATAAATCTATGTTCCAAATCCCATCCTGTTTGGTTGAAAACCAAGGGAGTTATGGCTGTTTAAAGTTTCAGCCAATCAGATTGCAGCGCACGTACACGCACGTGTATGCCTGTGCATGGTGACTAACCCTCTTGTAGAAGTCGATTATATGTATCTATGTTCCAAATCTTATCCTGTTTGGTTGAAAAGCAAGGGAGTTGTAGCAATTTAAAGTTTCAGCCAATCAGATTGCAGCGCACGTGCATGCACGTGTTTTCATGATAATTGCTATATACCACAATGTAGGATATCCTTATGCATGTCTATGTTCAAAATTTCAAAGGATTTCGTCAAAAAACAAGAAAGATATAGAGACTATAGTTTCAGCCAATCAGAGCAAAGCGCACGTGCATGCGCGTGAGATCTTGCTATTTTGACCATGTCATCTTGTCTATAGTACTAATATATCTTTAAACTATGAGTTTCAAAGCATTTCATCAAAAAATAGAAAAGTTAAGGCAATATACATTATATTGGTCATTTCACGTGATGCACGTGCGCGCTCTTGCAAGCACGTGCGCACAAAATGACCTTGATTCCGCAAATCTACATAACATGTCTACTGACCCTAAAAAGGTTTTACCTACATCGGATCAACAATTTACAAGATCACCCCCGGACAAAAAAGTACCCAGGAAGAAGAAGAAGAAGAAGAAGAAGAAGAAGAAAAATAACTAGATGAGATCTCGTTGCGAGCAACGAGTAGGTCTTCCGTTGAATTTCTAGATAAGATGAGATGTGATGTCGACTGATATATTTGTTAAAAGAGAATGACATTAAGTTTATCTTCATTAATTCTAAAGTTTCTGGTTTTTTATCCAATATTCTGAACATGTTTTGTTCAATATTGCTTATAAAAATACTCCCCCTTTTCGAGACGTAAAGCATAATTAATATAGCATTTTGGCCCCTGGTGATCCCCTATTACGTAACATTAGATCAAAATTTTACAACATATTGTTGCATATCGTTAAATTTTATATCTTTGCTTCTCAAAAGGTATACTTAGTACAAAATATTGATCATTAAAGAGTTAAAGATGAAAGACTTCTGGCCCTTCTGAGCCCCTAATTTGATTAGATGGCCCCTTTTTCGTGATATCAAACGTAAGGTCTTCTGATTTCAAAGACTTTTTGTTATACACCTATTCAGAGATTTCTTTTCGTTTAGCGTCAAAGATTTGACATTCTGGCCCCTTGTGACCCCTAATTACGTAACATATGATCCAAATTTTATCATATATTGTTGCAAATCGTTAAGATGAATACCTTTGCTTCTGTAATGTATTACAAAATATTGATCATTAAAGAGTTAAAGATGAAAGACTTTTGGCCCCTCTGAGCCCCTAATTTGAGGGATCAGCCCCTTTTTCTTATTATAAAACGAAAGACGAAAGGTCTTGTGATTCCAAAGACTTTTTGTTCTACACCTATTCAGAGATTTCTTTTCGTTTAGGAGATATGCTTTATATAAATATTTAGGGGCCACTCCTACAAGTCCTTAATGGGGCCGTTTTACAAAAATTCAAAGTATGCATATTGTTTAGCACATTAAACTTGCCATCTTTTGTTCAATGTTGCTTATCAAAATATTTACCCTTTTCGAGATATGAAGCGTCAAAGATTTGACATTCTGGCCCCTTCTGACCCCTAATATCGTAACATATGATCAAAATTTTATCATATATTGTTGCAAATCGTTAATAAGAACATCTTTGCTCTTGTAATATATAACAAAATATTGATCATAAGGGAGTTATAGATAAAAGACTTTTGGCCCCTCTGAGCCCCTAATTTTAGGAGTCAGCCCTTTTTTCTTGATATCGAACGAAAGGTCTTGTGATTCCAAAGACTTTTTGTTCTACACTTATTAAGAGATTTCTTTTCGTTTAGGAGATATGCTTTATATAAATATTTAGGGGCCACTCCTACAAGTCCTTAATGGGGCCGTTTTACAAAAATTCAAAGTATGCATATTGTTTAACACATTAATCTAGCCATCTTTTGTTCAATATTGCTTATCAAAATATTCACCCTTTTCGAGATATGAAGCGTCAAAGATTTGACATTCTGGCCCCTTCTGACCCCTAATTACGTAACATATGATCAAAATTTTATCATATATTGTTGCAAATTGTTAATATGAACATCTTTGCTTCTGTAATGTATAACAAAATATTGATCATTAGAGAGTTAAAGATAAAAGACTTCTGGCCCCTCTGAGCCCCTAATTTTAGGGGTCAGCCCAAATTTTATGACATCAAATGAAAAGCCTTTTGATTTTGCACATTTTTTCTTCAATATGATTTAACAAATTATGAACGCGTATGAAGATATGAAACAAAATGTGTCAAATTTTGTGAGATGTTTCTGAGACATTTTTTCGGACCCTACCGAGCTCCGGCGCCTATTGCGCTAGAAAGATTTTGATACCTGCCTGCAACTCACCAAATCTTCCATTACTATCACTGAAAATCTTGAATCAATATCTTAAGTAGTTTCGGAGGAGTTTCCAGGACAAGCCCACCCTCTGAAAATCAGAAAATCGTCCATATCTCACGACCGGAAGTGACGTCATCAAAAAGTAAAAAAAACCTATCAAGATCAATTGAATGTCTTTTAGATCTGAAAGTTTGACATGAATCAGACCAGCGATCTCTGAGAAATCGCTTGCACAAAATCGGTTGGAATAATAATAATAGGGAAAAAGAAACCGAACGAAAACAATAAGGTCTTCCGTTGGAAACGGAAGACCTTAATAAGAAACAGAGTAAAAACAATATGTTCCCCAACTTCGTTTGGGGAACATAATAAGAAACAGAGTAAAAACAATATGTTCATTCAGGTGTATTCTTAATTTTACCAATTTCACGTGCACGCACGTGCATGCATGTGCATGATGACCATACCCTCTTGTAGGAGTCTATTATGTCTGTGTAAGGTCTAAATCCCATCCTGTTTGGTTGAAAAACAAGGGAGTTACAGCCATTTAAAGTTTAAGCCAATCAGATTGCAGCGCACGTGCATGTGCATGCATTTATGAAAATTGTTACATATCATATTGTAGGATATCTTAATGCATGCCTATGTCCAAGATTTCATAGCATTTCGTCAAAAAACGAAAAAGATATTGATATTTTTGTTTCAGCCAATCAGATCAAAGCGCACATGCACGCACGTGCATGCATGTGCATGACGACCATAACTTCTTGTAGCAATCCATTATGACTGTCTATGTTCTAAACCCCATCTTGTTTGGTTGAAAAACAAGGGAGTTATAGCCATTTAAAGTTTAAGCCAATCAGATTGCAGCGCACGCGCATGCGCATGTTTTCATGACAATTGTTATATATCATTTTGTAGGACATCCTAAAGTATGCCTATGTTTTAAATTTCATACCATTTTGTCAAAAAACAGAAAAGATATTGAGGTTTTTGTTTCAGCCAATCAGAGCGATGCGCACGTGCATGCGCGTGAGTTCGTGCTAATTTGACAGTGTCATATTATTAACACTATTAATATATCCTTATATAATGAGTTTCAAAGCATTTCATCAAAAAATGTAAAAGTTATGACTATATTAAATATATCAGTCATTTCACTCATTTCACGCGCCCGCACGTGCAGGCGTATGCGCGCAAAATGACCTTCGTTCCGCACACCTACACTACACACCCATTAACCCTAAAAAGGTTTTAACTTAGTTTGGTGAACAGTTTCTGAGAACACTCGCGGACAAAAAAGTACCGGAGAACAAATAAGAAAAAAAATAATAATAATAATAATAAGAAACCGAGTAAAAACAATATGTTCCCAACATAATAATAATAAGAAACAGAGTAAAAACAATATGTTCCCCAACTTTGTTTGGGGAACATAACTAGTGCTAATTGTAACGGGGACCGTTACAGATGTTCCCCAAACGCTCCCCAACTCCCTTTTGGTGCCATATTCTCTGTAAGCTTCATTAAATAAGACAAACATTATGCATTTGAGTCTTAAACAACGTTTAACTAGAAGGGTACCAAGTTCATTCAAATTTTAGCATTGCACGCGTGCGCATGTGAATGCATGTGCGTAATGACCATATCATCTTGTCTATACAGTCTATATACTTTAATAAACTAAATATTAAAAAGTATTTAATCCAAAAGTATTAAAAAATTTACTAAGGGTGTGATATTGACGCTCATTCAAGTGTATACATATGCAAAAAATCTGCATGAGCATGGTGACATACCTTCTTGTAGAAGCCCATTACATCTATCTATGTTCTAAATCCCACTCCGTTTGGTTGAAAACCAAGGGAGTTACAGCTGATTAAAGTTTCAGCCAATCAGATTACAGCGTACAATTATTATATATCATATTAGGACACGCACATGTATTTCAAAGCATGTGCATGTTGATTTTACCTTCTTGTAGAAGTTCATTATATCTATCTCTGTTCCAAATCCAACCCCGTTTTGTTGTAAACCAAGGGAGTTATAGCTATTTAAAATTTCAGCCAATCAGATTGCAGCGCACGTACACACACGTGCATGGATGTGCATGGTGACCATACCTTATATATCTTGTAGAAGTCTATTATATCTAATCTATGTTCCGCGCAAATCCCATCCTGTTTGATTGAAAAACAAGGGAGTTATAGCTATTTAAAGTTTCAGCCAATCAGATTGCAGCGCACGTGCATGCACGTGTTTTCATGAAAATTGCTATATATCATGTTGTAGGATATCCTAATGCATGGCTATGTTGAAAATTTCAAAGGATTTCATCAAAAAACAAGAAAGATTTTGAGACTTTAGTTTCAGCCAATCAGAGCGAAGCGCACGTGCATGCGCGTAAGATCTTGCTATTTTGACCATGTCATATTGTCTATGTCAGCTACTACTATATCCTTATATTATGAGTTTCAAAGCATTTCATCAAAAAGGTAAATATTTACGCCTATATCAATTAAATCGGTCATTTCACGTTTTGTTCGTGCGCGCTATTGGAAGCAAGTGCACACAAAATGGCATGTTGACAATGTCATCATTATCTACATTTATAATATGTCTATATATTCTAAATATCAAAGCATTACATCGAAAAATGTAAAAGTTACGGCAATTTCAGGTATATTGGTCATTTCACGTGTTGCACGTGCACGCTCTTGCAAGCATGTGCGCGCAAAATGACCTTGATTCCGCAAATCTACATAACATGTCTACTAACCCTAAAAAGGTTTTACCTACTACGGATGAACAGTTTACAAGATCATTCGCGGACAAAAAAGTTCCAGGAAGAAGAAGAAAAATAATAATAATAATAACTAGTGCTAAAAACAATATGTTCTCCAACTCCCTTCTCGTGCCATATTCCCTGTAAGTTTCATTAAAGAAGGCAAAATCCATGCATTTAAGACGTAAACAACGTTTCTCCAAAAGTATACCAAGTATTTCAAATTTAAGCAATGCAGGCATGCGCATGTGATTGCATGAGCGTAATGACGATATCATCTTGTCTACACTGTTTTACTCATTTGCACGTGCACGCACGTGCATGATGACCATACCTTCTTGTAGGAGTCCATTATGTCTGTCTATGTTCTTAATGCCATCCTGTTTGGTTGAAAAACAAGGGAGTTATAGCCATTTAAAATTTAAGCTAATCAGATTGCAGCGCACGTGCATGCGCGTATTTTAAGGACAATTATTATATATCATATTGTAGGACATCTTAAAGTATGCTTATGTTTTAAATTTCAAAGCATTTTGTAAAAAAACAGAAAAGATATTGAGATTTTTGTGTCAGCCAATCAGAGCAAAGCGCACGTGCACGCACATGCATGCATGTGAATGGTGACCATACCATCCTTTAGGAGTCCTTTATGTCTATCTATGTTGTAAATCCCATGCTGTTTGGACGAAAACCAAGGGAGTTATACTCATTTAAAGTTTCAGCCAATCAGATTGCAGCGCACGCGCATGCGCGTGATTTCATGAAAAATTTTATATATCATATTGTAGTACATCCTAATGCATGTCTATGTTAGAAATTTCAAAGCATTTCATCATAAAACAAAAAAGATATTGAGATTTCTGTTTCAGCCAATCAGAGCAAAGCGCACGTGCATGCGCGTGAGTTCATGCAAATTTGACCATGTCATCTTATCTACACATCTTATATATCTTTATATAATGTGTTTCAAAACATTTTATCAAAAAATATATATGTTACAACCATATTAAATATATCAGTCATTTTACTCATTGCACGCGCCCGCACGTGCATGCGAATGCGCGCAAAATGACCTTCGTTCGGCACATCTACACAACATGCCTACTAACCCTAAAAAGGTTTTAACTTAGTTTGGTGAACAGTTTCTGAGAACACTTCCGGACAAAAAAGTACCGGAGAAGAAATAAGAAGAAAAAAGAATAATAACTAGAAACGATCTCGTTGCGAGCAACGAGAGGTCTTCCGTCAGATTCAGGAAAAGAACCTAAAATCGAGTTGAAATAGTGATAAATGAAATTTGGACACAAAGAGGATTGAACCCAGGTCGCCAGCGTGAAAATCAAATGCGCTTTTTTCCTCTTTATTCTCAACACGCTTAAATTACGCGTTTGAGTCCACTGCTCTAAATGTACTTGAATATACTTTTTTAACAATACACCTGTCTAAGAATCAGGAAAGGCGCACCACTACTTATAATTTCGCGCCAAACGCCACAAGTTAATCTGCGCGCATTTTCTTTGGAATGTTTCATTAAATAAGTGTGATAGCTTCAATAGAATAAAGAAAAAGGAACGTTCTTTAAGCCTAAATTTCAAGGTTTAGAAAGTATATTTAACAGATTGTACATATTCAATATCTTATATAGGTAAGTAACACAAAAGAAGTGAAATGGTAATCATTTTTAACTTTTTTAATTACCCGTTTATCCCCAAAGTGAACTAGCCCGATTCTTTACACCTTCATGAAAAGGTAGAGATGGTTCGATGAAAGACATGTCTCGCCCTTCGACATTCAAGTTATCAGATTTCATTTATGTTCAATGTTCAACTTTAAATATCTTTGAGAAAAGAATGATAATATAAACTCCATTAGACGATCTTATTTAAAAAAGGTTTTCTTATTTCTGTCTTTTGTATTAGTTTAATATGACTCAAGTGTGCATGGGAAACACAGTGGTTACGTTTTTGAAAAACTAATAAATTTTGAATACTGCTCTAAATATAGATATGTATACAGTACACCTGCAACAGTACACCTGTCTAAGAATCATAAAAGGCGGTCCACTATTCATAATCTGCCGACAAACACTACGAGTAAATATTCGTGCCTATCCTTTGGACTGATCTATCAAATAGGTGTGATAGCTTCAATGAGATTAAATATTAAATAAAACAACTTCTTATCGCCTTTATTTTATTTCGACGTTAAGAAAGTAAATTTAACACATTGCATACACGTATCTAGCCCAATTACACTAAAGCAGTAAAACAGAAAATAAGTTTTAAGATTGTCACTAAATTGCAGCGTACTACTAGGTGAAAGTCCACGTTGATTTTTTACTTTTCATGTTTCATTTAGTCAAACGCTCAGCTGACTCCATAAGCCCCTACTCGCGAAATGGCGGAGTTGACAGAGACAGCCGCCATCTTGGGTTCGCTTCAGATTTTCAAATATTAATATCTAGAGTTCAGATTAACCAATATTAAAACAACTTATATAGTAAGCATCAATAGAAGTGTCTCTAATAATATTCCAAAAATAAATGAAAAATATTGAAAAACAAAGAAAGTTGAAAATTTGGACTTTTTGAATTGGCGTCCGGCAGCGACAGGAAGTACTGACGACGAACGAAAAGTTGCGTCCTGGAAAGTATTTATCATCATCTATAAACTCTGAAAGTTTCACATTGATATCTTTTACCGTTTTTGAGTTTAATTGTGGACAAAATGTCATTTTAAAATCAGGAAAATGGTCCAAAACTTGGCACCAGAGAGGAATTTCCAAAAACTGTCATGGAACTTTCAAGAGTATCTTACAACACATCTTTCCTGAAAATTTCATGTAATTCTATCCAGTAGTTGTCGAGAAATCGTGTCAGAAAAATAATAATAATAATAATAATAAGAAACAGAGCAATAACTATAAGGTCTTCCGTGAAGACGGAAGACCTTAATAATAATAATAATAATAATAATAATAAGAAACAGAGTAAAAACAATATGTTCCCCAACTTCGTTTGGGGAACATAATAAGAAACAGAGTAAAAACAATATGTTCCCAAACTTCGTTTGGGGAACATAATAAGGCAGCAAAATTCAAATTCTCATTTCTCTACTAGGATTTTTACATCGGGCTCGGAGTTGGTTTTATTCAGAAAGACAGAACTGGGTTCAAGGCGACTAGGGGTACCACACCGGTAATTGACCAATCAAAATGAACTTAGTCAATTGTAGGTCCATACATTAAGCCGATTTTCCTTTCTTTTGAGAGTTTTTTTAATTTCCTTCCAGGCCAGTTTGACAACTCTGGTACCTGTGCCTAGGAAATTTTATCTACTCTATAAATAAATAAAGTTTTTTGACAGGAACTATTTCTCCAGGGCATAGGAGGCTACTTCCTGGGGTGCTTTTGTGATGTTTATAAAGACATGGAAAACACGTGGATTTGAGGGTAGCCCTGTTTGCATATGCAAATAAATCAGAAAATGTCGTGTACGTACCCTGGTTTTTTGGTGTCAGCTAATGTGACAGGTATTGTTTAACACCCCCTTATCAATATTTTTTCATGAATTCAAACACGTGAGGTTTTACTGGAAAGAAACGTGTATTGCTTTTTAATATACCGAAACTCGCTATTTCTGGGGATTGTGTAATTCTAAAAAAAATTCAGATAAATTTCAATGGTGAAATAAAAGAAGAATGCTTGGTATTAAAATATTAATTCATATCAGTAGAATTGAATGCTATTAACGACATCTGGAGAAATAGGCTTTAAAAGGTTTATATCATATCTTTGTTCGTCTGCACTTAAATTTCAAACACGACAGAATTTGTAATTTTTGTCGTAAAAATTCATAATTTCTATACACTTTAGAGACTTAGCGTAAAACTTTCAGGAAACTTTCTATGAAGTCTTTTCTGCACCTTAAGTGGAATTTTATGTCGATCCCAGGCGTCGATTGTGTTTCAGAGAAATTTTCTACGTTGCTATTGATTTTTTTTTTTTTCAGGAGAAGGGGGGGGGGGTATTGACTTACTTATTCTAAGCATTTGTTAAAGTGAGTTTGTAAATACATCTACGAACTTGAGCTGGATTGTGACCTTTGGATCAAGAGGTCAAAGGTCAAAGGTCAAGGTCATCAAAGCATTTCATAAAGAAATATAAAACTATCGGCCATATCAAGTATACAAATCATTTGAGCATTGCACGCGCGCGCAGGTGCAATGCATGAAAGCCATATCACCTTGACTACACTTTTAATATGTTTCTATTCTTTGAGTTTCAAAACGTTTCATCAAAAATTTACGACTATATCAAGTAAATCGATTATTTAACGCAATGCACACGTGCATTCATGTCTTTGCATTCAAGTTTGATAGTAGCATGATGTAGGAATCCGTCATATCTATTCATATTCTAAATTTCATCCTGTTTTGTTGAGAATCAAAAAAGTTATAGGCATTTAAAGTTTAAGCCAATCAGATCGCAGCACACGTGGATGCGCGTGGTTTCTTGAAAAGTTTTATATATCATATTGTAGAACCTCCTAAAGTTTGCCTAAGTTTTAAATTTCATAGCATTTCGTGAAAAAACAGAAAAGATATTGAGATTTTTGTTTCAGCCAATCAGAGCGAAGCGCACGTGCATGCGCGTGAGTTCGTGCTTATTTGACAGTGTCGCCTTATCTACACTATTAATATATCCTTATATAATGAGTTTCAAATCATTTCATTAAAAAATGTAAAAGTTATAGCTATATTAAGTATATCAGTCATTTCACTCATATCACGCGCACGCACGTGCAGGCGTATGCGCGCAAAATGACCTTCGTTCCGCACACCTACACTACACACCTATTAACCCTAAAAAGGTTTTAGCTCAGTTGGGTGAACAGTTTCTGAGAACACTCGCGGACAAAAAAGTACCGGAGAAGAAATAAGAAGAAAAAAGAATAATAATAATAACTAGTGCTAATTGTAACGGGAACCGTTACAGATGTTCCCCAAACGCTCCCCAACTCCCTTCTCGTGCCATATTCCCTGTAAGTTTCATTAAAGAAGGCAAAATATATGCATTTAAGACGTACATGTAAACAACGTTTTTCCAAAAGTATACCAAGTATTTCAAATTTAAGCAATGCAGGCGTGTGCATGTGATTGCATGAGCGTAATGACGATATCATCTTGTCTACACTATTTTACTCATTTGCACGTGCACGCACGTGCATGATAACCATACCTTCTTGTAGGAGTCTATTATGTCTGTCTATGTTCTTAATCCCATCCTGTTTGGTTGAAAAACAAGGGAGTTATAGCCATTTAAAGTTTAAGCCAATCAGATTGCAGCGCACGTGCATGCGCGTATTTTCACGACAATTATTATATATCATATATTGTAGGACATCTTAAAGTATGCTTATGTTTTAAATTTCAAAGCATTTTGTAGAAAAACAGAAAAGATATTGAGATTTTTGTTTCAGCCAATCAGAGCAAAGCGCACGTGCACGCACATGCATGCATGTGAATGGTGACCATGCCATCCTGTAGGAGTCCTTTATGTCTATCTATGTTGTAAATCCCATGCTGTTTGGTTGAAAACCAAGGGAGTTATACTCATTTAAAGTTTCAGCCAATCAGATTGCAGCGCACGCGCATGCGCGTGATTTCATGAAACATTTTATATATCATATTGTAGTACATTCTAATGCATGTCTATGTTAGAAATTTCAAAGCATTTCATCATAAAACAAAAAAGATATTGAGATTTCTGTTTCAGCCAATCAGAGCAAAGCGCACGTGCATGCGCGTGAGTTCATGCAAATTTGACCATGTCATCTTATCTACACAACTTATATATCTTTATATAATGAGTTTCAAAACATTTTATCAAAAAATATAAAAGTTACAACCATATTAAATATATCAGTCATTTTACTCATTGCACGCGCCCGCACGTGCATGCGAATGCGCGCAAAATGACCTTCGTTCGGCACATCTACACAACATGCCTACTAACCCTAAAAAGGTTTTAACTTAGTTTGGTGAACAGTTTCTGAGAACACTTCTGGACAAAAAAGTACCGGAGAAGAAATAAGAAGAAAAAAGAATAATAACTAGAAAGTCTGCTATTGCAAGCAATAGCATATGTCGCCCCGTATTAGACAAGACTTTCATTTTTATCATCACTAAAACAAAAGTCAATAAGCTAAGTTTGAACAACCATTGAGTTATATCAGTCCTTTCCATTGGAAACGGAAGACCTTAATTCGGTACATCCCACTCATTATTTTTAGAATCGGTAGGAGAAGAAAGTAGTGCAGGAAAATTACAAGTTCCTCAATTTGCAGACTTGCATAAAAGAAATCTGGAAGATGTACTGAACTGAGCCTCATACTTGTTAATTGGCAGTATCTTTCCTATGATAAAAGCTTGGGAAATGTAATTTATGAAGAAGATCAGCCGAATTATTTTGTGTATTGTAACGCCAGTGAGAACTCTGAAATTTCCCTCTTTCACTTTCATTTTAGAGGTTCTACCGAAAAACGAATCTGACATGCCACCATCAATTCGAGCATTTCTGCATTGCAGAGAGCTGATGTGTGTTATGAGATAATAAATCATGTGTGAACTTTCTCAGTTTAGCGGAATCATGAACATTTTCGGCGAGATGAATGTTTTGTATACAGTGGTGATCAAGGCTTTGCGAACCATCAGGAGCGGATCAAAGAATTTATGAATGAATAAAAACTATGGAAATGACGTACCAATTTTTTAATTTATACTTGCACTATCTAATGAAATGAATAATATACAAGTGATAGATATACAAGAAAACGCGAAATGATAATAAATGCAGCTGACAATCGTTATTTTTTTTTATATAGATAAAATAAAATATTTATAAATTCAAGAGACAAAACAGAAGGAGAATGAATGATGGCAAAATATCACATGACGGGAACTGAATTTTATGAATGAAGATTTTAAAAAGTTACTTGTAAGTTGTATATGTTATATCTGTGTATTCTACTTGGCTGTGTGCTTCATAAAAAGAGGGGGGGGGGCGTCTTGAACATAGTAAATAGCCATAACGTTTGAACAGTAAGTACTAGGGCTTTCGTATTTCAAAAATGTAAATCCTTGTGAAAAGAACTTTTATTGGATACGACTAACTTTGACCCTTTGACCTAGACCTTGGAGAACACGTGTACATCTGAATCTTTTTTTCTGTTTCGTTTCTATGGCAACCGTGAGCGACTCATTACAATTATTTTGAAAGTAGAAATCACTTTGACACATTGCAAGGAATAAACATTGAAAGTTTCAAAACGATTGCCTGAGTAGTTATTGAGAAAATCGAAATTAAAGAATTTTAACTTTCACCTGGTTTCCATGGCAATAATCGATTATATGAAAATTTTAAATACGAGTTGCAGAACTACAGATACTAATCATTAAAATAAGAAAAGTTTCATGACGAACGTTTAAGGGACCAGAGAGAACACTCTCGGACAAAATTTGTCGCTTTTTACAGGTTTCCATGGCAACGGTAGACATATTGGAACTGAACGACCTCACTGCACAACTACAACCAGTGATCGTCCTTGAAGGAAAGTTTCAGGAAGATTGTCCCAGCCATCTCCGAGATATCAAATGAAAGGTCTTGTGAACAGCCTGGATAAAAAAAACATGCGTACAATATCAATATGTCGTCCCCGACTTTTGTTCGGGGCGACATAATAACTCCTGAATTTTTCTCATCAATAACTCCTGAATTTTCCCCTTCAATTCGAGCATTTCTGCATTGCAGAGAGCTGATGTGTGTTATGAGATAATAAATCATGTGTGAACTTTCTCAGTTTAGCGGAATCATGAACATTTTCGGCGAGATGAATGTTTTGTATACAGTGGTGATCAAGGCTTTGCGAACCATCAGGAGCGGATCAAAGAATTTATGAATGAATAAAAACTATGGAAATGACGTACCAATTTTTTAATTTATACTTGCACTATCTAATGAAATGAATAATATACAAGTGATAGATATACAAGAAAACGCGAAATGATAATAAATGCAGCTGACAATCGTTATTTTTTTTTATATAGATAAAATAAAATATTTATAAATTCAAGAGACAAAACAGAAGGAGAATGAATGATGGCAAAATATCACATGACGGGAACTGAATTTTATGAATGAAGATTTTAAAAAGTTACTTGTAAGTTGTATATGTTATATCTGTGTATTCTACTTGGCTGTGTGCTTCATAAAAAGAGGGGGGGGGGCGTCTTGAACATAGTAAATAGCCATAACGTTTGAACGGTAAGTACTAGGGCTTTCGTATTTCAAATATGTAATCCTTGTGAAAAGAACTTTTATTGGATACGACGAACTTTGACCCTTTGACCTAGACCTTGGAGAACACGTGTACATCTGAATCTTTTTTTCTGTTTCGTTTCTATGGCAACCGTGAGCGACTCATTACAATTATTTTGAAAGTAGAAATCACTTTGACACATTGCAAGGAATAAACATTGAAAGTTTCAAAACGATTGCCTGAGTAGTTATTGAGAAAATCGAAATTAAAGAATTTTAACTTTCACCTGGTTTCCATGGCAATAATCGATTATATGAAAATTTTAAATACGAGTTGCAGAACTACAGATACTAATCATTAAAATAAGAAAAGTTTCATGACGAACGTTTAAGGGACCAGAGAGAACACTCTCGGACAAAATTTGTCGCTTTTTACAGGTTTCCATGGCAACGGTAGACATATTGGAACTGAACGACCTCACTGCACAACTACAACCAGTGATCGTCCTTGAAGGAAAGTTTCAGGAAGATTGTCCCAGCCATCTCCGAGAAACAGCCTGGATAAAAAAAACATGCGTACAATATCAATATGTCGTCCCCGAAATCGTTCAAAACATAATAATAATAATAATAATAATAATAATAAGAAACAGAGTAAAAACAATATGTTCCCCAACTTCGTTTGGGGAACATAATAAGAAACAGAGTAAAAACAATATGTTCCCCAACTTCGTTTGGGGAACATAATAACTAGATGAGATCTCGTTGTGAACAACGAGTGGGTCTTCCGTTCGATTCTTGATGAGATGAGATAAGATTTTGATTAAGATTTTTTTACAATGATAATTTTCTTAAGAAAAACGATTGTGCTGCCGTTATGGTATTTTTTAAATATTGAACGTTAAACTGTTATAAATTCAAATTCTGGCCCCTCTTGGCCCTTTATGTAAGGGACCAGCCCTTTTTTCTTCAAATCATCTAAAAGATCTCATGCTTTTTAACACTTTTTGTTCATAAAGTGTCCAGAGATTGTTTTTCATTTTCGAGTTATTAGAAAAGGAAATATTTAGGGTCCAACCCTTCAACTCCCTAATGGGGAGGTTTAGCGAAAAATGAAAGGTTTCATATTGTTCAGAAAATGATTTTGAACATCTTTTGTTCAATATTACTTCTCAAAATATTTCTTACTTTCGAGATATGAAGTGTCAAAGATTTAGCATTCTGGCCCCTTGTGGTCCCTAATTATGTACCATACGACATAAAAATCATAATATATAGTTGTAAATTGTTGAGATAAACATCTTTGCTTCAGTAATGTATTACAAAATATTAAGTGCTAAAGAGTTATTGATTGAAGACATTTGGCCCCTCTTGGCCCTTAATTTGACTGCCCAGCCCCTTTTTCTTTATTTCGACTTAAAACTCTTAGAATTTTGAACACTTTTTGTTCAACAACTATTCAGAGATTCTTTTTCGTTTTCGAGTTATTCGCAAAAGAAATATTTAGGGGCCAACCCTTCAACTCCCTAATGGGGATGTTTAGCAAAACATGAAAGGTTGCATAATGTTTAGAACATGATTTTAAACATCTTTTGTTCAATATTGCTTCTCAAAATATTTCTCACTTACGAGATATAAAGCGTCAAAGATTTAGCATTCTGGCCCCTTCTGGCCCCTAATCATGTACCATACGACATGAAAATCATAATATATAGTTGTAGATGGCTGAAATCAACATATTTGCTTCAGTAATGTATTACAAAATATTAAAAGAGAAAGAGTTATCGATTGAAGACTCTTGGCCCCTCTTGGCCCCTAATTTGAGTGTCCAGCCCCTTTTACTGGATTTCATCTTAAAGCTCTTAGGATTTTGAGCACTTTTTGTTCAACAACTATTCAGAGATTCTTTTTAGTTTTCGAGTTATTCATAAAAGAATTATTTAGGGGCCAACCCTTCAACTCCCTAATGGGGTCGTTTAGCGAAAAATGAAAGGTTTCATATTGTTCAAAACATGATTTTGAACATCTTTTGTTCAATGTTGCTTCTCAAAATATTTCTTATTCTCGAGATATAAAGCGTCAAAGATTTAGCATTCTGGCCCCTTGTGGCCCCTAATTATGTACCATACGACATGAAAATCATAATATATAGCTGTAGATGGTTGAGATAAACATCTTTGCTTCAGTAATGTATTACAAAATATTAACAGCTAAAGAGTTATCGATTGAAGACTTTTGGCCCCTCTTGGCCCCTAATTTGAGTGCCCAGCCCCTTTTTCTGGATTTCATCTTGAAGCTTTTAGGATTTTGAACACTTTTTGTTCAACAACTATTCAGAGATTCTTTTTCGTTTTCGAGTTATTTGCAAAAGAAATATTTAGGGGCCAACCCTTCAACTCCCTAATGGGGACGTTTAGCGAAAAATGAAAGGTTGCATATTGTTCAGAACATGATTTTGAACATCTTTTGTTCAATATTACTTGTCAAAATATTTCTCACTTTCGAGATCTAAAGCATCAACGATTTGGCATTCTGGCCCTTTGTAGCCCCTAATTATGTAATATACGACATAAAAATCATGATATACAGTTTTAGATTGTTGAGATAAACATTTTTGCTTCAGTAATGTATAGCAAAATATTGACTGTTAAAGAGTTATCGAAAAAAGACTTTTAGCCCTTTTTGGCCCCTAATTTGAGTGTCCAGCCCCTTTTTCTTGATATCATCTTAAAGCTCTTAGGATTTTGAGCACTTTTTACTCAACAACTATTCACAGATTCTTTTTCGTTTTCGAGTTATTCGCAAAAGAAATATTTAGGGGCCAACCCTTCAACTCCCTAATGGGGACGATTAGCGAAAAATGAAAGGTTTCATATTGTTCACAACATTATTTTGAACATCTTTTGTTCAATATTACTTATCAAAATATTTCTCACTCTCGAGATATAAAGCGTCAAAGATTTGGCATTCTGGCCCCTTGTGGCCCCTAATTATGTACCATACGTCATAAAAATTATGATATATAGCTGTAGATTGTTGAGATAAACATTTTTGCTTCAGTATTATATTACAAAATATTAACTGATAAAGAGTTATCGATTAAAGACTTTTGGCCCCTTTCTGCCCCTAATGTGATGAGTCAGCATTTTTTTCTTGATATCATTTGGAAGATCTCGTTGTTCTGCACAAATGATGTTCAGTATGTTCTTACAAAATATTTATACTTTAAAAGATATGATGCAAAATGTCTCCAAAAATCACTCGTGATTCGTGTCCTAAATTTTGACCCCTACCGAGCTTCCATACTAGGTACTTCCGGAAACTATCCAAACTCCCAGTAACATGGGGACATGTCCTCTATCATCACTGAAAATTTCTCAGCGCTCTAGCTCAAGCCGTTTTCGAGAAAATGAACGGACAAGGAGGTCCTCTGAATTTTGATAAAAGGGCGATAACTCTAGACCGGAAGTGATTTTCACAAAATCCTTCAGCCGGTATAAACTTCAGATTATCCTGCAACATCCCTGAAAATTTGAAGCAAATCCATCCAACCATCTCTGAGAAATCTTCTGCACAAAATTTGTGCAGAAAAAAAGAATAATAATAATAATAACTAGATACGATCTCGTTGCGAGCAACGAGTGGGTCTTCCGTCCGATTCTTGATAAGATGAGATGAGATTTTGACTGAGATTTTCATTCAAAAGTAATGATAATGTTGCATATTGTGTAGAACATAATTTTGAACATCTTTTGTTCAAAATCAAACCATCAAATCAATATCAAAGTATTTCCCACTTTCTGTTTTTCGATGAAGGTATTAAATCCCTAATAGGATCAAATTCAGTGAAATTGAATACATAACAAATATGTAGGCATTGAATAATCAGTTTATCTAAACATTATTCCCATTTATTACCGGCCGCCAGGTGGCGGTCGGTTATTTGATATGAAAATCTTAAGTCGCTGTGCGTTTCTGCGGAGTTAACAATTTCAATAAAAATTTAACATTCATATCGCCGGCGAATCAATATTAAACAAAGATTTTCTAAATGTTTAGGAAAAAGCACAATAATCGTAAAATTAAATTTTATAAATAATGGGGTAAATATTTCATCCAATCCTGATTGACAAACTCTGACTTAACTGAAGTGCGGAGAAAATTAGTGCGAGTGTTAGACATAGTCTAAAAGAAAGATTCAGTTGCAAATCAACAATTTTACTCTCTCTTTTTAAAACACGATTTGCTGTATTTATTTAAAATGAAGTGTATATTTAAACATTTCCTATGGATATTTTTCAATAATATGAAGAAAAAATAGATTTTTTAAAAGCACATTATCTTACGAAATGTTGGTCTAGGGGACTAGGATAGAGCGCGTTTTAGTTACAATATGCCAAACATTTTCCCGCCACATCTCAACATTGAATGAAAGAGAAGAAATGAAGTGGTGGATCTAGAAGGAATGGGGGAGTTAACATCCTCTAAGAGAGAGCGAGGAGCCCCATATGTTACATATTTGTTGCGTTTTTATAAAGGTAAAACTGTATATAACTAAAACTACTTAAACAGCAAACTTCCACCAAAGTTCGTTAATTTGTATCAAACTGAGTGCAGAGACGCAGAGGACTATGCACAGTTTAATTGTTTATACATGTAATATTGTACATGCATTATGCATGAAGAAAATCGGCATTATCTCATGCATTTTTTCATGTCACGAGGATATTTAAAGTTTTTAACAGATAAATATAAGAAGATATATAAGAAATTAAAAAAAAAAAAAAAACAGATCACACAAATTTCAGTTTCTGAAAGGAACTTCAACAATTATATAAATTGGTTTGCGGCCGATTTTTGACGCTTGCGTCAATATGTTTCTTGCTACTATTAGTATGTATAGTTGGATGTGTCCTAATTTATGACGTTGAATGTTGGTAAGAGTTATCTTCCCTTTTTTAATTGATAAAAAAAAAATCAAATAAAAAATATTGTATACAGTAAACAAATGTTTTCAATTGTTAATCTTTTTTTAATGTTTTGATGCATTTTTCCACTGCAGAATTTATTGATATTCAAGGTATTTGAATTTTTCTTCATAATTTACTCTAATGAAATATTTACCCCTTACCCGAATGTAAACGTTTTTATACATAACTTATCATGATTTTAGGTTCTATAGATATTGATTGCATTAGTTAGGCAAGCTTTTTTGAAAAGCTATCACTTGTAAAATATTTCAAAATGTATTATGTTTTCGTGTAAATTACTTGAATCTGTATGACTCGTCGAGAAACATTTGATGAAAAAGACTATTTTTCGCTGAATAATGAAGCCACTGCGTAGCAGCAGTCAACATTGCTTGATGATGGGTGATATTCAGTAAAATAGCTACTGTGCAGAATTTATGTGCGCATGGTTCACTGATTATGCATTTTTATAAAACATTTAGTTAATTTAATAAATATTGCATGTAGTTTAGTGTAACATTGAAAATGTTCATCCCTTTAAGAAAACTGTTGTCAACCGAGGCGCTATACATGTAATATTTATATAATATGTTTCAAATATCAATTCAATATTATTAAGACTTTCATAGGCGTTGGAACCGCCTATGTAAGCGCCCCCCCCCTTTTTTTTCCAAATAGATACTTAGTACAGACATTGAACATTGTTCCGTAGGTTTAGCCCCCCCCCCCCCCCACTTTCCACAGACACGTCGCATTATTGGTAAAAAATGGGTCCGAACCTAACCACTACCCCCCCCCCCCCCCCCCCGAAATAGGATTTTCGTGTTTGGGACATTTCCCTTTTTTGTGCTTGTCAGTTTTTTTTTTTTTTTTTTTTTTTTTTTTAAAGGTCTTATTTTTTTTTACACTTAGCCCCCCCCCCTTCCAATTTCAATTTCCTTCCGACGCCAATGACTTTAAAACACGTCTTTAAACATGTAATATGATAAGTTATTTATTATATAAATAATTTTAACTTAATTATTCATTTGGGGGTTAAGAATAATAATTTCTTTGAATGACAGACTCTATCGCAGTTTAATACGAAATGTGGATGTTGTTAGTGCTGAAAGTTCTACAATGTTAGATTTTATAAAGAACTAGTTTTTTGCTAGTAGCATATATAAATAGGTGTCTACTGATTTAGGAACATTTCAGTCAAAAGAAGCCAAAAGCATGCAGGCGACAGATGAAGGATTTCTTGGAAAACATTAGCTTAATTCTATTTGGGGGGGGGGGTATGTGATTTGAATTAAAAAAAAAATATTTCATGTCAATAAATGTAATCTGATAATCAAATGTTTCTGCTGTAACAGGCGTTAGCATACATTTATATGCCCCCCTTAATTTTATCAAATGTTTATTTAGGCTTATTTTATTCTCTGAATTTTTAATTATACGGTATTAATCAGCCCTTTTCATATGGTAACTTGTAGTAATCATATGGGTTTTGATTCTGAATTTGAATTGCCTTTCCTGATCTTGTTTTTTCTTTCTTTTCTATGTCTTTGTAATGTTATTGATATTTTCTTATGTTTCTTTTTCGATATATTATATTTTCTGAGCAGCATTTTTACAACATGTCTAGATATTACATCCATCATATCAAAGCTGTTTACATTTAGTTCTTAAAAATTCGAAATATATACCGTACGACTTGTGGAGAACCAAATTGTTTACTTAGTCTGGTCCCCTTCCCACAATTCCGTTCGCGCACTCTCTACATTGAGGTCAGGCATCGGTTGATTCACTGTTAGACGTTGCGCAATTTCAAAATGGAGGACAAAGTAAGTAACCATCTCGAGAAATAATTGCTCATATCTATTTGTTTTACATCATGACAACTTATTTCATCAATGCTTACTGTTAACCAAAGTTGTTTTCTATTTATTTTTTTATTCATTTGATTTATTTTGCGTAAATTTACACTGTTATCACTGGTTTAAAAAATGTTTACATTTTAAGAACGTGGAGGTAGTCAAAATTGACCCCCAATATTTCCTTTGTCGTGGACCGACATCAAAATTTTATTGTCTAGTCTAATGTATATATGAATGATCTATGTTAGGATATACAATGTTTTATATGTCGCTCCTTATTTAATATAGTAAAAGCACCCCAGATTTTTTATCATAATTCTATCAACAATTAGCATGTGCTCTGGCCTACTATTGCATATATTTGACATAAAACAAAGGTTTAATGTTTCTATATTGTTTGTATTTTGCTTTTTACACACATCACAACAATTCTCACTCACAGTCTCAAACTGTTATCCAAAGTATCCAGTCAGAAACTGTCTTCTGAAGGTGTTGCACCTAACAAATTTTTTCATGTTATAATCTTGAGTTAGATTTTTAGTAAAGAAAATTTTTTCCAAATATTTTACTAATTATTGACGATTCCCTAATACACATACATTTATATTCTTAGATATTTTTATATCTTTTTTTTTTTAAATTGTATAATGCTGTGGAATTATTTTGATGTGACTGTGGAGGTCAGTTTTTGTGGACAGACATAACTATATAATTTTGTTTTGTGGACAGGACATAATTTATAAAGGTTAACCAAACAATAATTAAATGAATCTGTGGACTTATAAAATATCCAAATAAGCATTTGTGGAAATAAAAATGTAGCTGATTCACTTGATGTTCAATCCAAAAATGTTAGTCCTCCTTCCTCAAACAATGATGATTCCATAGAAGAATTATGAATAGCTGCAGAACTGTAGCTCTCTAAAAAAATATTTTGACAGACCTGAGAGCTACAGTACCACACACTGAAAGAACTGTATATTTATTGTGGACAAAATTTGTGCTTGCTTCTGTATTAATTCTTCCCTACTTCTCTTAGTATCAAGTACTCTCGTAGTTTACAACTGCATGAAGCATTGCAAGACCGAAATATTTTGCAAACCAAAGTGGTAGTATAAATAGACGAAATTTTCAATGATCTCAATTTCAGGTCCAAGAGGGCTACTAACATCAATTATAAGGAATGTTTTGTTGTGAAAACAGTGAAAGAATATGTTAGGAACACATGGTTAGTAATATTTTGAGATGACGGTTTAAAAACATGGAGAAATAAATCAGGAAACATTTCTTGTGCGCTATATACAGTTTTTTTTCAATAGGTGGCACTGTAGCTCTCAGGTTTGCCCCCAATATTTTTTTCAGAGAGCTACAGTTCTGCAGCTAATAGAAAAATAGAGTTCTACCTGTTTAAAATAGACAGACAAAGTAAATCCTCATTATTTTTCCATGAATTAAGACTTCTGCTATGCAAAGTAAGAAGAAGATATGAAACAAAAGCCCGTGAGAAAATGTCAACATCAATCATTTATGAATGAAGATGGAGTCTCTAGCCTAAAATTTCTTGAGATAATCAGTGTTGTCTGGTTCATCCAATCAGAATGATCACTCCATTTGCAGACTATCAGGTATTCTTTGGTTCTGTCAATACTTTGGACCTGAAAAAAAATATTGATTCAACATATTTTAATCCGACATACAGATTTCAGTGTATGAAAATACTTTAAGAAGGTCTGTCAGTATGTAAAGTAAAATTTCAAGGTATAATAAAAATTCAGATCATGCTTATCATATTACAAGTACAAGTAACATGAACCGTTTACCTATTTAAAAAATGCATTTACATGGTCATTTCTCATTTTCAGGTTCCAATCTGAAGTATACAAGGGAAGAGTAAAATCTTTTTCATTCCTATTTACAAACACTTACTAGATCCAGAAGAATATCCTGATTGTTTTGTGCACCATAAGATGAATTTCAATCTGACACATAATTCTGAAAAATTGAGTGGAACACCATGATCACTGGATGGTCTTCTTCAAGCTGGCATGTCTTTGTCACAATATCTTGACTCTGCATTGCCATCAAAACTTTGCATTCCTTAAAATACAAAGACAATTTTTATAAACTAAAACAACAGACTTGATAAAAAGGCTAATATTAAAAAAAACGTGTCATTATTTACCCCATTTTTTTCCTTTTTAATTATTTTATGAAATTAAAACCCTTGCAAAAATTAGAACCTGCGACTTACTGTCAAGCAGAGGTGTCCGGAAATAAGATAAACAGCTCCTTTAAGTTGAAGAATGCCGAGAATATCTGAATGCTATGGATTCATGGTGTCATCATACTGTATATATCCACCACTGAAGCCTAAGATATAAATGTTCGAAAGTAATTATAGTGATCATATTTCTGGTACAGTGACAGCAAATTTTAAGTATTTTGTGAATAAAAAAATTGAATCCACAGCTTTTGATTTAATTTGATTGTTTGTTTACATTTGCTTGAAAATTAAATTAAATTAGAAATAGTGGTAAATCTATTTCTGCATTATTTACCGATAGGACAAACCCCTCCTTGGCGGTAGATACAATATTTTCCTGCAGGCCAGCTTGGCGAAATTCTATTTTCTTCCGTTTTCTTCTAAGCAAAAAATTTTTAAAATGTAGAGGTGGGCTTGATGTCAGCATTAAATGTGGAACTTGTGTGGTCCATCCTGGTGTCTTTAATATGATGTGTAAAACTGCCTTCATAAAAACCCACTGGGACAGCCAGTTACATGTATCCAGGTACTTAATCTGGTAAAGGTGTCAGACGGCCATTTTGTTGAAATCATTCGATCTGAAGAAATAAATATTAGGTACCAAAAGCTTTTCTGAAATTAATTCATCTTATTCTTTAATCTATATAAGATATACATGTATTTGTTACATTTGCCTCTGTTTTGCTAGGTTGAAGTAAGGACTTATTTGACCTTGACCTGAGTTGACCGTGCCTTGGAGAAATAACATAAAAAAGTCATGATGGAGCTAGTCTTTTGGCACTCCAAACTTTTATGCGGAGTATGCAGATTCAATTTGATGTAAAATACAATCTAATTAAAATTAGATGCTAGATCTGCTCACATACTCGCTACACTAACATCTAACAACATACCATTGAGGGTCATGTTAGAGGTCAATTTCTATTAACCAATCAAATCGTCGCTGGCAAAATCATCATATATTGTTGAAGCGAATAAGTCTAGAGCCGTTCCGAATTTGACCTCTGACGTGACCCTCAATGGGATGTTGTTAGATGTTAGTGTAGCGAGTATGCGAGCGGATCTAACATCTAATTTTAATTAGATTGATGTAAAATAATGAAGGAATTTTTGAAAATAAAAGAACATTTTTAAATTTTTTGTACAATTTTCTATCATTACCGGACTTTCAGAAAAGTGTGGCATTCTCGACACTACATGTAGTTAAAGTATCCCAAATGGCAAATAGATTCTCATTTGTTAAGAAATTAATAACATCAGAACTTAAAATTTTTGTTGACGACGATGAAATGACCTAAGTCGTACCTCTTTGCCGTGCGAGATGCTGTTATTGAGTATTTGTTACACTCGTTGACATTCTCCCAAATTTTTTCCCCTATATATTTCAACAGTGAATGAAAGCTTTGTAAATTTCAGATGCTTAATATGTAACATCTAGAACACCACACCTTATTGAAAGCCAAAGGAAAACAGAGCATTGTATATGTACTAAGTTAAATACCCCCCATCAAAATGAGTCGGACATCCGGTAGAGAGATCCAGACCCTCCGGACAGCGACAAGTACATGTGTCCTTGTCAAAGGCGGGTTTACCAGAGTTGGCACAGGTCAAAGAGAAACTGGTACACTGGTACACTTCAGACCTATAAACAGAATATAGTGAACTGAACATAAAGCGAAGAGCATTACCTAATACAGTAAAACTCGGTTTTACAGAAATTACATCCTATATCCTTTTAAAATTCCTTACATCCATTTTATTCATTATATATAAGGTATTTGCTTAATTTATATTGCTGAGAATACAAGATAACTTCTCTATTCTGTGAATTCACAATATCCATCATGGCATATTTGTATTTAACAAGTTTAACTGTATGAACTTTGACTTGCTTTTTGAGTCCTGATATACACCATATTAATTTGCATATTATTCCTTTTGTAAATTTGTAAAATAATTTATAATTAATTTGACTTACTCTCCTCATAGCTAATATCATTTGAACTGATAAATCTGTTTCACGGTTATATCATTGTTGTCTGTTCCTTGAATTGTACTTACAATAAGATTGCAACCATGCAATGACTTGGAGAAAAGGACAAACATTTTAAGGAGTGCAAGATTAATTTAAACAAATTACTCTGCAAGTTTAAACTGTACCACCCTATAAATGGGCTGTTGAGGGGTTGTTCCTGTTGGGCTTCCATGCTCTCTTTTGGCTGACCATCATGTCTTTAATACAGGGGATTTGTTTTCGGTATCCTGGTAAATTTTATGAAATTTATGCAATGAACGATGGAAAAGCCTAAAAAAGAAACATACAAAATAGAGATATTTATGATTATCTGAAAGCTATAATGAACCTGTTACAACATAAAAAGGATTGGTACATTTTTCAAAATGTATTGCCTTGGCAAGTTGGCATTACAGTTCAATGTATGAAAAATTATTATGTATGCAAGGATATTAATAGATTGTGGTGACCTACCAAAGTAGCACCACCTCTAACTGCTAAACATCTGTATAGTGGTGGGATTCACTTCCACAAGCCTTCATGAAAATTACATGTTAGACTCACGCTATCATGTAAATATTATGCTGGGTAAAGTGGAAGGAAATTAAGGTACCAGCTAGGGGAATCATAATAAAACAAAATAAATACACAGGGGTTTTAATCCCTTCCCCTTTTCAGCTTTTATGATGATTGCATGGACAGCAAAATACAAACAGTATAGAAACATTAAACCTTTGTTTTATGTCAAATATATGCAATAGTAGGCCAGAGCACATGCTAATTGTTGATAGAATTATGATAAAAAATCTGGGGTGCTTTTACTATATTAAATAAGGAGCGACATATAAAACATTGTATATCCTAACATAGATCATTCATATATACATTAGACTAGACAATAAAATTTTGATGTCGGTCCACGACAAAGGAAATATTGGGGGTCAATTTTGACTACCTCCACGTTCTTAAAATGTAAACATTTTTTAAACCAGTGATAACAGTGTAAATTTACGCAAAATAAATCAAATGAATAAAAAAATAAATAGAAAACAACTTTGGTTAACAGTAAGCATTGATGAAATAAGTTGTCATGATGTAAAACAAATAGATATGAGCAATTATTTCTCGAGATGGTTACTTACTTTGTCCTCCATTTTGAAATTGCGCAACGTCTAACAGTGAATCAACCGATGCCTGACCTCAATGTAGAGAGTGCGCGAACGGAATTGTGGGAAGGGGACCAGACTAATTGTTTACTAGGTTAGCGGTAAATCTAGTCTTTCGCTTTTTTGGCAAGTGATACTGCTGATTCAGTAATTAATGTGCATATTTTCTAAAGTTTTAATACATTAATGAATTCATTTAAATCTAGAAAATGTGCCTGAAAAGTTTATGCGCCGATAAGAAAGACCTCGCAAAAAATTCAAAATCGGGGACCGTCGGGGGTCGAGCGTCAGGGAGACTACATTTACCACTTCCCCCATTTCTGGCAGAACGATAAACTACGCAGTTATTGTGCAGTCACAAAACAACAAGAAGTAAACGTTAAAACTTGCAACAAAGAACCAAGTGACATATTTGAAAAGCAAGACAGAGCGTGTTCTAAGAGGTGTCTGTCATCGTAAGTATTTCAAAATGCTTGCTAATTTTAAAATAATAGTGTTGAATACAAATACATGTTATGCGCGCCATTTTGATGTTGCGAGGACGAAGGCAACGGGTGATGCCCACGCTGTGTGCGATGTACAACGGCTGGAGAAATAGTTTTCACAAAGACGGAGCGAGGCCGGCTTATCATTTTATAGTTACAATTAAACGCCAAATCTTAAGTCAACACTTATTCTGTTGTTGTTTTTTTAAAATTACAAATCACTGCACAAGTCAGTGTTATGAATATCTTACTGATTGAGTACAGTTTATGACCATAAGTGATTCATAATTGCATTTTACACATATCACAAAGGAAGCAATTTTTAGAGAAAAAAATAAAACTAACAATGTGGGGTCCATTGTAGCCAAATTTTTATGACTTTTTCATCAATTCATTAGGTCCAGCCCTCAGACTATTTTTACCGATGTAACTCTTTATAGCTACATGTACCTTAGTATTTAAACCTACAGGAAGTAACTATTTTAACTTACTTTTTGCTATAATTATGTTTTGTGGTCAAATGTAGGAATGGCGCAATATATTGAACAGCAAATTTCTTGATACAGTCACACTCATGATCAATGAAACAAAATTTTGGCTATTTTTTATATTGTACATTAACAATTTTGTATATATTACTATGTAAGATTGTAAATTTATGAAATACTCATTTTCTGGCTTAATTTTTTTTTATGCATTTTTTTTTTTGCATTTATTATCAG
Organism: Saccostrea cuccullata; assembly: GCF_032062105.1. Classification (NCBI taxonomy): domain Eukaryota; kingdom Metazoa; phylum Mollusca; class Bivalvia; order Ostreida; family Ostreidae; genus Saccostrea; species Saccostrea cuccullata. The sequence continues at coordinate 22,440 of NW_026932423.1, read as the reverse complement.
TATGTCTGCATTATATTTCCTGCTCACGATATTGCGCTGTTCCTGTGTTTGGCCACAAAATCTATGTAAAGCAAAAATTAAGTAAAACTAGCTACTTTAAGTAGGTTTGAATATCTATGCACCTAAATGTAGCTGCATACTGACTGTGAAATCACAAATTTTGGTGGGGTTGAATTTTCGTTGTTTTCGAGGTAAGACGAAACCCACAAATTCATGTCCACCACAAAATGTTTCATACGTAAGAACTTGTAATTTCTTGATCCATGAAATCAAATCTCCATGAACGAAGGCCAAAATTGAAAACATGTTTGTTTGCTGCTTACCAATCCAGAATTTTAGGAATGGGTTGGTAGGAAAATTATCCTTTTTTTTGTATTTAACTTCAAATGGAATTACCATTAAAATAAATAGAAAATCAATATGTTCATGTACACATATACAGAATTGTTTTTTTTCTTCTGTCTTTAGCTAAATAGGATGATAAATAAATCATTCAAAACAATATTAAATCATCATTACAAAAATTTTCTGAAATTACTTTGATATCTTAACAAATTAGAGTTGTAAAATGATTAATTTGCATTTGATGTTGATATCACTTCAGTGCCTATATAAATAAAATAACATTTATTTTGAATAATCAAGAAACTGCCAAAAATTCTGGTGTCGTGAAAAATGATCAACAAGTAATAATTCAATAATTTTTTTAGGAATAATACACATTTTTTCAATGGATGGGTGGGTGCGTCTCTACTCTGTAGGTATAACTGATGAGATTAATTTTGTAGTTCACGTTTATGCCCTCCCTTCCCCTCTTCCTTATTATTTCAAAGCTTTCCATTCCCATTTGAATAGTGCATATATACAATAAGACACAGATTGTGAAAAATGCGAAATAAATCATTTCATGTAATGGAGATATTAATCGAACTAACATTAATTAGTGGAAGCTACTAGGGCAAAACAAAAATTAATCTTGTTTCCTTTCACCCGAATTACCCTAGATTTTACCCTCCGACCCTAAAATTGTTTATCACATTTTCATTTTTTGGGTGTCTATTTTCCTGAAATACTAAAGTCGACCAACAATATTTAGAGAACTAATACATCACAAGTGTACAGGATACCTGTACTGTACTTTATAAAGAAACTTGCTCTGTAAACTGTTAGCATATTGGTTTCTTGTTATTACTTGCAATATGTTTTGCTTTCATTGAGTATTGGAAATAAAAATTTTTTCTCAAAAAAAATTTTTCCTTAACTTACCTACCCTAAATTTTTTTTGTCAGGGGACAGGAAACAAGAATATTTTTTCTTTTGGCCTTATGGTGTTACATGTAGTTGTAAGAGACTTGTGTTGGACAAGAATAATGTGGAAAGGATTAGGAAAGAAATTCATGTATATTTTAAGCATGTGTACCCGTTACGTAAACATGGTTAAGGGCAGTTAAAATAAGTAACTAGTGCTAATTGTAACGGGGACCGTTACAGATGTTCCCCAAACGCTCCCCAACTCCCTTTTGGTACCATACTCCCTGTAATGTCTATTAAATAAGAAATACTTTATGGAATTTAGATTTTATCAAGGTCTCCCCAAAAGAATACAAAATATATTTAAATTTAAGCATTGCATGCGTGTTCATGTGCGTAACGACCATATTATCTTGTCTACACTATATATATATTTTAATATACTTAATATCAGGGCATTTAATCCAAAAGTATTAAAAATTGCAATCACTCGAGTGTATTTTTAATTTAACTCATTTCACGTGCAAGCACGTGCATGATGACTACACGTTCGTGTAGGAGTCCCTTATATTTATCTATGTTCTTAATCCCATCCTGTTTAGTTGAAAAACAAGGGAGTTATAGCCATTTGAAGTTTCAGCCAATCAGATTGCAGCACACATGCATGCGCGTGACTTCATGAATTTTATCTTTATCGTATTAAAGGATATCGTAATGAATGACTATATTTCAAAATTACAAACATTTCGTCAAAAAACAAAGGAGATATAGCCATTTAAAGTTTCAGCCAATCAGATTGCAGCACACGCGCATGCGCGTGATTTCATGATTTTTTTTCTACAACATATTATAGAATATCCTAATGCATGACTATATTTTAAATTTCAAAGTATTTCGTCAAAAAACAAGGGAGATATAGCCATTTAAAGTTTCAGCCAATCAGATTGCAGCACGCGCGCATGCGCATACTTTCATGAAAATTTTTATATATCATGCTGTAGATCTTCATAATGTAGGACTATGTTCAAAATTTCAAAAGATTATGACAAGAAACAAGAAAGATATTGAGACTTTAGTTTCAGCCAATCAGAGCGAAGCACACGTGCATGCGCGTGCGATCTTGCTATTCTGACCATACCGTCTTGTCTATACTTATAATATATCCTTACATTATGAGTTTCAAAACATTTCATCAAAAAATAGAAAAGTTACGGCAATATATATTATGTTCCCCAAACGGAGTTTGGGAACATATTGTTTTTACTCTGTTTCTTATTATTATTATTATTATTTTTTTTCTTATTTGTTCTCCGGTACTTTTTTGTCCGCGAGTGTTCTCAGAAACTGTTCACCCAACTGAGCTAAAACCTTTTTAGGGTTAATAGGTGTGTAGTGTAGGTGTGCGGAACGAAAGTCATTTTGCGTGCATACGCCTGCACGTGCGTGCGCGTGAAATGAGTGAATTGACTGATATACTTAATATAGCTATAACTTTTACATTTTTTAATGAAATACTTTGAAACTCATTACATAAGGATATATTAATAATGTTTATAATATGACACTGTCAAATTAGCACGAACTCACGCGCATGCACGTGCGCCTTGCTCTGATTGGCTGAAACAAAAATCTCAATATCTCTTTTGTTTTCCGACGAAATGCTTTGAAATTTTTAACATTGTCATGAATTAGGATATCCTACAATATAATATGAAAAAATTTCATGAAATCACGCGCATGCACGTGCGCTGCAATCTGATTGGCTGAAACCTTAAATGGCTATATATCCTTTGTTTTTTGACGAAATGCTTTGAAATTTAAAACATAGTCATGCATAAGGACATCCTGCAATATGATATACAAAAAATTTCAAGAAATCACGCGCATGCACGTGTGCTGCAATCTGATTGGTTGAAACTTTAAATGGCTATATCTCCTTTGGTTTTTGATGAAATGCTTTGAAATTTAAAACATAGTCATGCATTAGGATTTTCTACAATATGATTTAGAAAAAAATTCTTGAAATCACGTGGATGCACGTGTGCTGCAATCTGATTGGCTGAAACTTGAAATGGCTATAATTCCTTTGGTTTTCAACCAAACAGGATGGGATTTAGAACATAGATAGACATAAAGGACTCCTACAGGATGGTATGGTCACCATTCACATGCATGCATGTGAGTGCACGTGCGCTTTGCTCTGATTGGCTTAAACAAAAATCTCAATATCTTTTCTGTTTTTTACAAAATGCTTTGAAATTTAAAACATTAGCAGACTTTAAGATGTCCTACAATATGTTATATAATAATTGTCATCAAAATACGCGCATGCACGTGCGCTGCAATCTGATTGGCTTAAACTTTAAATGGCTATAACTCCCTTGTTTTTCAACCAAACAGCATGGGATTTACAAAATAGATAGACATAAAGGACTTCTACTGGATGGTATGGTCACCATTCACATGCATGCATGTGCGTGCACGTGCGCTTTGCTCTGATTGGCTGAAACTAAAATCTCAATATCTCTTTTGTTTTTTGACGAAACCCTATCAAATTTTAAACATAGTCATGCATTAGGATATCCTACAATATGATATATAAAAAAGTTCATGAAATCACGCGCATGCACGTGTGCTGCAATCTGATTGGCTGAAAATTTAAATGGCTATATCTCCTTTATTTTTTGACAAAATGCTTTGAAATTTAAAACATAGTCATGCATTAGGATTTCCTACTAAATGATATAAAAAAAATTTCATGAAATCACGCGCATGCATGTGTGCTGCAATTTGATTGGCTGAAACTTTAAATGGTTATATCTCATTTGTTTTTTGATGAAATGCTTTGAAATTTAAAACATAGTTATACATTTAGATATCTTACGATATGATTCAGTAAAATATTTATGAAATCACGCGCATACGCGTGTGCTGCAATCTGATTGGCCAAAACTTGAAATGGCTATAACTCCCTTGTTTTTCAACCAAACAGGATGTGATTAAGAACATAGATAAATATAAGGGACTCTTACAAGAAGGTATTGTCGTCATGCACGTGCACGCACGTGCATGCATTTGGAATAAGTGAAATTAAAAATACACTTGAATGCCTGATTTTAATACTTTTGGACTGAATGCTTTAATATATACTATATTTAAATATAATAGATAGTTTAGAGAAGATGGTATGATCTTAACGCACATGCATTCACATGCGATTGGGTGCAATGCTAAAATTTGAATATAATTGGTATCCTTCTGAGAAAACGTTGTTAAAGTAAAAAATGCACAGAATTTGTCTTATTTGATGAAGCTTACAGGGAATATGGCACCAAAAGGAAGTTGGGGAGTGTTTGGGGAACATCTGTAACGGTTCCCGTTACAATTAGCACTAGTTATATTTGTCATTTCACGTGTTGCACGTGCATGCTCTTGCAAGCACGTGCGCGCAAAATGACCCTCGTTCGGCAAATCTACATAACATGTCTACTGACCCTAAAAACATTTTACCTTAGTCGGATGTGTAGTTTACAAGATCACTCGTGGACAAAATTTTCCCAGGAAGAAAAATAATAATAATAATAAGAAACAGAGTAAAAACAATATGTTCCCCAACTTCGTTTGGGGAACATAATAAGGACCAAGCACCCATCTAAGAGGAGGAAGTCAAGAAAGAAATAGGGTGGGGGTCATTTAAAAATTAATATTTCTTAATGGAAGCTTCCTGGTGTAGTGTAAATTCTAAATTGTTTAAATCATGATACCTAGGATCATACAATATGCTATTTATATAACGTGTGAGTTTAAGCTTGCCTTATTTCATTCATGTCCAAATTGTGTTTGTGAATATATAGAGATAGTTTCAAACATTTATCATGTTTATATCAGCCCTTGTATTTATAGATAGTAGAAAATTAAATTCTTTAGGAAAGCAACCAGATTATGATGAGTGGAATTTAAAAGCAAGCATCAGGGTAGTGTTAATTAAATCACATTAATTTTTTGTACCTTTAGGAAAAATGAAGAAGGGCTTAGAGTTTTACAATTGAATTAGTAAAAAAAAATTTCTCGAGAATAGCAGGTCTTGTAAAATTATATTATTCATTATCAATGTAGTGAATGCATATATTAATTTTACATTACATTAGGAATTAGTAAATTCTTGATCATCCGATTGAAGAATCTTTTTGATGCCAATACTTACTGCAATGCATGACCTCGGTTTATACGTTCTCATCCAAAGAACCAATCTCCACGCCCCATAGTGAGATTCGAACTAGCAACATAAGGACTAACTTCTATTCCACGACTCAAGAGCAGATGCTGTAGACACGACGCCATGTTTTATTACTGCATGTAATGAATTCATGTGCTATAGATGTATTTCTTGTTCATAGTATCTCACATGTATATTCCTGATGAAAATACTTTTCTTTGCAAATACAAATAATTTTGACCTCAACCTTGGAGTTTAAGATGCATTTGAAAAATTTCAACCTTCGCCGTAAGCTGTCAATATGGGGGCATCCATGTTTCATAAAAGTCTTGTTTTTTTATGTTGCATGTGAGCATTGTGAAACTATGATGATAATTTTTTTGTCATTCTTTCAAAACCTCACTGTGTTGATTAGTGATTCATGGTACCACTCTCAGTAGTGTAACATAACTTAAAGTTATACATGCTATATAACTTGCGCCATACTGTTGGAAATTTATATATTTTGTTTACCAATAAAAGTTGCGAAAATACTGTTAATTACACCATTGAAAAAATTAAACAGGTCATAAAGTTATCAAATTATAATTATTTATAATCCTTCCATGAGAGGTTTTTTTTATACCCCATTCCATACCTTGCTCTGATAGAGAGGAGAGTATACTGTTTTATCTGTCTGTCTGTCCATGTGTCTGTCTGTAACAAATTTTAGTCACATTTTTCTCAGCAACTACTCATCGCAGATGCGGGAAATTTTAACACAATCTTTTCTAAGGCATGCCATAAGGTGGGATACATTTTTAGCTCACCTGAGTCGAAGGCTCATGTGAGCTTTTCTGATTACATTTGTCCGTCTGTCCATTCGTATAGCTGTCCCTGTCTGTAAACTTTTCACATTTTCAACTTCAACTCAAGAACCACTGGGCCAATTTTGACCAAACTTAATACAAAGCATCCTTGGGTGAAGGGGAATTTAAATTGTTAAAATGAAGGGTCAAGTCCCCTCACAAGGGGAGATAATCAAGAAAAAACAAAAATAGGGTTGGGTCATTAAAAATTTTTCTCAAGAAACAGTGGGCCAGAAAAGCTGAAACTTTCGTGGAAGCATCCTGGGGTAGTGTAGATTCTAAATTGTTAAAATCTTGACCCCTGGGGGTAGGGCGGGGCCACAATGGGCAATGAAAGTTTTACATAGAAATATATAGGAAAAATCTTTATTAATTTTCTTCTCAAGAACCACTGGGCCAGAAAAGCTGAAAATTATGTGGAATCATTGTTGGGTAGTGACTGTGTAGTTTCTAAATTATTAAAATCATGACCCCCCGGGGTAGGACGAGGCCACAATTGGGAATCAAATTGTACGATGGGGAATCAAAGCAACTTGTTGTAGTGTAGATTTCAAATTGTGTAAATTGTGATCAGTGAGGTATGGTGGGGTCTCAATGTGTATTACAAGGGGGGAAATCCGGTAAAGAACGGGTCAAAACTTCTCAGGTGAGCGATGTGGCCCATGGCCTCTTGTCTTCAGGGTACTTTTAGTAATCAGTTGTACAGTGGCTGCAACGGTATCGGTGACAAATAAATCATGTAGATACATTTGTGTATTGTGTGTGATCATTTGTGTAACGTGCGAGATTGTGCGTGTATCAGACTTGATCGCTTAGGGCTTTAATCGTGCGAGATTGTGCGTTTAGAATCGTGTAAACTTTATTTGTAAAATTTTATCGGAATGTTATTTGTAAAAAAAGCATTTCTATTGTTTTTTTAAAAATTTATTTATTTAATAAATGCAAATAAAATGAATGAAGCGCAGTTAACATCATTGAATGCAGAACGAACTAATTATTGCTCATAAACAAGAAATATGTTAAGTCGTACACTATTAAGTTCTTGTCAAATAGCTCGATCAATATTATGATAAACCATACTTAGATCTTCATCGTTTTTTTTTTCTTTAAAATATTATTTTTATTCTTGTTTACTGTTTTTGTGGAAAAGATATTTTGAAAATCAATACATCAAATATAAATATTTCTTTTACAAATATATAACCATTTCTCAATGCTTACATAAATATTTAGTCAACGAATATACATGCACTGACATGATTTTCGGAGGTTTTGATTATCTGTGTTTATCTCTGGAGCTTACTTTTAATTAATTTTAAGATTTCTGCAAATAAAAAAAGTTAAATAATTGGCAAGTTCATTTTTAGAGATTCACAAACATGGACCAAGGTCCTGCACAAACATTGAATCTATGGAAACACTACGAATATAATTTGTAATTTAAGTCATTCCATGCTGCCATTTTTTTTTTCTTCAATCGTATCCCCCATTCTGCATATCATGAAACCCAATTCAATCCAATTATACGACCCACATTCAATTACAACTTCTGATAGAAGAAAAAAATCTGTTTTCTTAGGTCGTAGAATACCTAAATAAATATTTATAATCTAAGATATTAAGTCTTACATGTATTTAGCTTCAGAAATATTAATTTTCGGGTTTTTTTCAAAGTCTATGAAATGATATTAAAAATTTTTTGAAATCTTAAATTAGTATAGAGCTGTATTTCGTTTTGAAAATATTGATTCCTAAATATTTTGACTATTTTGAGTGAAGAACCGTGCATTTGCGTTAGCAATCATGTAAGATCATGTAACGTGTGGAATCATGTGTGAAGGATTGTTCATGTAACAGGTTTAAATGTGCGGGATCGTTCGTGTATCATGATCGTTCATGTAAGTTGTCAACATTAATGTTGCAGCCACTGTATATTATCAATGTTTTTCAGATGGCAAAGAGAAGGAAAATGTCTGCAAGACAGAGAATGATGCAAGACAAGATGAGAAAAAGAGAAAAGAGGCAAAAGCCTGCAGGAATTCTGCCAGATGAAGTCACAGCTTTGACGTCACAACAGTCTGCTGTTCCTTGCGGGACAGTGGATGGAGCTGATTCAGCTCCTCCCGGTAATTTTCCGGGGCTTGGTTCGATGGGGTTTCCACCTAAAGAGGAAAAACCCCTGGCCAGGGTGCAGGCCTCACCTCGAGTGAAAATGCATTCACCTGCCCCGAGGTTGCCATCTCCTCGGGGAAGTCGTCTGTTTGTCCATGACGAGGGCAAGGCACCGTCCACTGACTCCCCACCGTGGGTTTGTGCTCCACCGAGGGCACCTGGATCGGACATAGTGCATATGTCTGATCCAGCAGGACAGGCGCAGCTGGATACCTCCAGGATGGAGGAGACCAGTAGAATATCAAAAGATGAGGGCTCTTTAACGAATTCTAAACTGGAAACTATACGAATAACAAACAGATACTTGAACGAAAAACCTGATATCATAGAAAGTGTAAACAGAGAAAGAGATATGTTGGAGACTGTAGAAAGTATGTTGGATTTCAGAGATGATACAGAGATTATAGAAAATGAGTGGAGAAATGAAGGAAAGAAAGATATGAAATTAACAAATGAACGAATTTTTCACAGGAAAAAGGGTCAGAACATAAAAGATTTGAAGGTACAGAGTAATCAGAAAGAAAGTACTAGTATGCAGGATTGTCTTGCTGAGGAGAATACAAATTTAGAAGCAAGAAATTCATATACTGTATCTGTCCAGGGCTCTTTCCATCAAGCTGATCCTATGTTTGGTGACAATGCAGGGACTCAATGTGTGGCAAATTGTCTATCAGCTATAGCTTATCATGTTCTGAAAAATGCAAAAATCTGGCAAACAGCTGATGTCAACAAAGTTTTAGTGAATGGGGACGAACTTTACACATACCTGCAGAACAGTTCTACAGTTACAAGTAGATATTTGTTAGTTGAAGAGTTGCCGCAGTATTTTGAATGCTTCAGTAGAACATTTGAATTCACGGTGAAGGTATCAGTATCAAGTTTAATCAGCTTATCAGAGGAGGAGCCATGTTATGAAGATTTTAATGCTTATCCCCTTTTTGAAGCTCTGCAAATGGCACTTCATGAAACAGTCGGATGTTTTGTATGTTTTGGGGGAAATACTTTGGTAGTTGGAAAGACAACTGATGGATTTTTCATATTTGATTCTCATTCAAGATGTTCTCGTGGATATCTTAGTGTGCATGGAAAGAGTACAAGAATTCTATTGGAGAATGTTCATGATGTTTATTTGCACCTAAGGTCATTAGCAATTTCAATGGGTTTTTCAAGAACTGTTGAATGTGAACTAACAGGGGTATTATGTTCCCTAAAGAATTTTGCTATGGCTGAAGTGTTTGACCAAGAAGCTGAGAGATATTTAGGAGCAGAAATAAGTTTAAATCAGGATGCATTATCAACAGAACAACCAGAGATGTTACAGACAGATGAAGTGATTTTTGTGGGCGAAGAAAGCAAGCAGCATGATTTTATTCCTTTGTCTGTTCAGAATCAGAAGGATTTGTGCAAGAAAATGGGGCTGTCATATGTTGTTTCAGGATGTGACAACAGTTCAGTATCTGTAAGAGATATGGGTGTGCCTAAGAGCTGTAAAGATATTGAAAGAGATGGAAATTGCTTTTTCAGGGCTATATCATTTAGCTTGACAAACTCTGAAAATCATCACAAACAAATTCGTGAAGCTGTATGTCAACACTTGCTTAAAAATGAAATAGAATTTCAACAATTCATGCGAACAGAGGGATCTTTAAGGTCATACTTGCTTTCAAGTAACATGACACATGAAGGTATATGGGCAACGGAACTGGAGATTCTTGCTGTGGCACATATGTTGAATGTAGACATATATACTTACTCAGACATGAGGTGGCTTCAGTTCAGTGGGCATGATCTGTGTGCTGAATCAGTGAATCATAGAGGAGCTATATATTTATATCACAGAGAACAGAATCATTATGATGTTGTTTTGCAAGTGACATCAAGGTTGGCAGAAATTGACTGTTTCCTCATGAATAATCCTGGTGGAAGAGAGTATATCCTTCGAAAAGAAAACCAAATGCGTATGAGAAATAGGCGCAAAGCTCCAGAATTAAAAGCGATTGTGGACTCAAATGAAAATCGCAAGACTGCACTAAAGAAAAAATACCAGAAAAATGAGGAGTTCAGGGAAAAAATGTTGAAGCATAAGAAGAACATGTATACAAAAGCAGACTATAGGTTGAAAGCACAACTGAGCAATAGGCATCGTTATCATAAAAATATTGCTTACCAGTTAAAATATGCCTTAAATGCTGAACACAGAGGAAAAGTGCTGAAAAGGAGCAAAGAAAAGTATCAAACGGATTTGAATTATAAAGAGCAAAAGAAGATACAAAGTGTTGGAAAATATAACTTGGACTTGAAGCACAGAGAATGTGCCAAAAAAAGAAGTAAAGAAAAATACAGAACAGATTTGAAGCATCAGAATAATGTGAAGGGAGCAAGCGTAAAAAAGTACAAGACAGACTTGGAACATCAGAAAAAGGTAAAGAAAGCAAGTTCTAAAAAGTACAGGACAAACTTAGAACACCAGAAAAATGTTAAGAAAGCAAGTACAGAAAAGTACAGGACTGACTTGAAACACAAGAGAAATGTTAAGAAAGCAAGTACAGAAAAGTACAGGACAAACTTAGAACATCAGAAAAATGTGAAGAAAGCAAGTACTGAAAAGTACAGGACTGACATGGAACACCAGAAAAATGTTAAGAAAGCAAGTACTGAAAAGTACAGGACTGACCTTGTGCATAAAGCCAATTTAAAACGAACAATATTGGATAAATACAAGGCAGATGAATTCTACCAAAAAAAGAACAAAGCTGCCAATGTCTCTAGGTATCGAAGGAATGAAGCTTTTAGAGCTGAAAAGAAAGAACAAGCTCAAAGAAGATATCAATTTGATGCTGAAGTTCAATTAAACACGAAGAATCGTAGCAAGACTAGTTACAAGTCATCCCCTGACGTTCAAGATAGAAAAAAGAGAAGAGTACAACAGAATAGGAAAATGAAAAAAATCAACATGAAACAGGCAGAGGAAGTTGTGAGATCATTTAAAGAAAATGCATCGAAAGGACCAGATTATGCATGTACCTGTTGTCATAGGCTGTTGTTCAGAAATCAAGTACAAGTTTGTGAACATCAATTGTATGAAAAAAATGAAGCAGCAAGAACTATCTCGCATATTTGTTTGCTTGGCAAGTATATCCATGAATGTTCTGAATCATGTCCAGACACATGCACCAAATCATCATCATGGATTTGTTACACTTGCCATAGGAAAATATTAAGTGGAAAAGCACCACCAGAGGCTGCTGCAAACAATATGACTTTAGAGGATATTCCACCTGAATTGGCCAACTTAAACAGCTTAGAACAACATCTCATTGCACTTCACATACCGTTCATGAAAATCATGGCTCTTCCACATGGTGGACAAAGAAATGTACACGGACCAGTTATATGTGTGCCCTCAGACATGAGAAAAAATTCCAGTTTACCAAAGCAAGAGGATGATAACTTGTTGTTGCGGGTGAAATTGAAAAGGAAGCTGGCGTACAAAGGTTATTTTGAATATCAGTTTGTTAATACAAACCATGTAATGTCAGCCCTGTCATTCTTGAAAGAGAACAATCAGTGGTACAAAAATGTCGTAATTGAATCCATTCGGGAAGATGACATGGAAATTCCTGGGCAAATGACTGATTGTGAAGAAGAAAATGAAGAGAGTAATGAAAACGATGATCAAATGATTGCATTTGACACTTGTTTACAACCCGTAGATGTTGCACAAGAAGTTTTGGACCATTATTTCGATGATGTGTACAACATTGCACCAGGTGAAGGGAAGAATCCTGTGCGAATGCTACAAGAGCCTGGAAATGAGGCAAAAGCGTTTCCTTGTCATTTCCCAAGCGGAAGATTTTCTTGGAATGAAGAAAGATCACAAAAATTAACACTATCTAGGTATTTTAACAATAGGGTAATGAATGCAGATAATAGGTTTGCAAAGGACACAAATTACATTTTCTTTAGCCAGTACATGTCCGAACTCAACCAAGTGATTGAAAAAACTCAGATTTCACTCAGAAAATCTTTGTCAAAATGTTCTAGTGGGAAACCAGTGACAGCAAATATGCTTCAAGATCCTTCTACGCTCTCTAGTTTGTTGAGGAATGATGAGGCAATAAGGTTCATGCAGCCGATAAGAGGAACACCCGCATATTGGGCAACTGCTCAGAAAGATCTCTTTGCAATGTTGCGGCAGTTAGGAATACCTACGTGGTTTTGTTCGTTTAGTGCAGCAGAATATAGATGGAATGATGCAGTAAGGGCTATATTAAGGCAGCAGGGTGATGACAGGAATCCGGATGAAATGGAATGGTCAGAAAAGAATGAAGTTTTGCGATGCAATCCTGTCACAGTTGCTCGAATGTTCGAACATAGATTTCAGGTATTTCATAGAGAGGTCATTCTTTCACCTTGTGAACCAATCGGAAAAGTGGTAGACTTTTTCCAAAGAGTCGAGTTTCAGCAGAGGGGATCACCACATATGCATTGTTTATACTGGGTTGCAAATGCACCTAACATTGACTCTGATGGAGAGGAAGTTGTGTGTAACTTCATTGACAAATATGTAACATGTGGCATACCCTCGGAAATTGACGACGCAGAGCTGAGAAAAAGTGTTCTGGATGTACAGCAGCATAGCAAGAATCATTCAAAATCTTGCAAGAAGAAAGGCACTGACTGTAGGTTCAATTTCCCAAGGCCTCCATCCCAAAGGACATTTATAACAATTTCCTCAGAAGAAGAGAACATAGATACATGTAAGTCTGAAACAGAGGTTAGAGAGGAGAAAGTAAACAAAGCATATGCAAAGGAAATTTTGATTAGTGTATGGGATAAAATACAAAATGATGGCGAAGGAAAAACTACAAGAGAAGTATTTGATGACCTTTCACTAACTCAGGAACTATACGAAGAAGCTTATAATATGTTAACCGCAAGGAGGTCAATTGTTCTCCAACGTAACCCAAATGAGGTATGGACGAACCAATATAACCAGTGTCTCTTGAAATGTTGGGATGCTAATATGGACATTCAGTTTGTCTTGGATCCATTCAGTTGTATTGTTTACATCGTTTCGTACATATCAAAATCAGAAAGGGAGATGGGCATGTTACTGAAACAAACAAAAATAGAGGCAGAGGAGGGAAATCTCAATGCTCGACAGACAATGAAGAAAATTGGTTCAGCATACTTGCATCACAGAGAGGTCAGTGCTCAGGAAGCTGTTTATAGGGTGTGCAATCTTAAAATGAAAGAATGTTCGAGAAAAGTTGTTTTTATTCCCGTTGGTGACAATCCATTACGCTTAAGCAAACCACTGTCTTTGATCAAAAAGAAATCAAATGATGAAGAAATAATCAGTGATGAGGATGATGATGAAAATGATATCTGGATGACAAACATAATTGAGCGTTATGAGAACCGTCCTGATAAGCCAATGTTCCATGACATGTGTCTCGCCAACTTCTGCTCTGAATTCAGAGTACTTGCTAAATCTCAAGTTCCAAAAAAAGAAAACGAAAATGTGTTTGAATTGCAGAATGGTAAGGGATATGTGCAACGCAGAACAAGAACACAACATGCTGTCATAAGGTATCCAAGATTCAATGTTGAAAATATGTCGGAAAAATATCATCGATCTATATTGCAACTTTTTCTTCCTTACCGAACAGACAAACAATTGAAGCCTCCAGGATTTGAATTATATGAGGACTTTTATGAAACTGGTCATGTGAAAATTAAAGGGACAAGGCGACTGCAATCAGTGAAATCAATAGTAGATTTGAATCGATCCCATTATGCACAAAATGAACAGTCCTTGGACATAGCCCAAGAAGCATATGAAATGAATGGTGAACCAGAGGATGCGTGGTCACGCATATGTCCAGAAACAGAAGTACTAAGGAGAGAAGGTATAGCACAGAGGAAGGAAAACACAGTGCAACAAGAGAATGATGGGGAGGCTATACCAGATATGGAAAGTGAGATGAATAATGCAGATGTGCTGTATCATGTTCACCAAAATGTTATTTCAAGAGATGAAATGTTACCAGTTCTCCAAAATTTGAATGAAAAACAGAGTGAGATATTTTATTTGCTTCGAGAGTGGTGTTTAGCAAAGATTAATGGCAAGAAATGTGAACCCTTGCACTTATTTGTGACTGGTGGTGCAGGTACTGGTAAAAGTCATCTTATAAAAGCAATTCATTATGAAGCGTCACATTTGCTTTCTAGAATGACTTCTGAACCAGAAAAGGTTACTGTACTCCTTTCGGCATTCACGGGAACAGCAGCCTTCAACATTGGTGGAAATACGCTTCATCATTTATTTTCACTTACAAAATATCTGCCTTTGCCATATGAGCCATTAGGAGAACAAAGTCTTAGTGAAATGAGAGTCAAGATAGGTGACATACAGATTCTTATCATTGACGAAATATCAATGGTATACAAAAAGCTTCTGTATTATGTACATGAACGGCTAGTGCAAATTAAAAAATGCAAAGATCCATTTGGAGGTGTTTGTGTTATCGCAGTGGGGGATTTCTATCAGCTTCCTCCTGTTAAGCAGCGGAAGAATGAGAGACTCTATAAAGAAAATTTGACGTATCCTGTTGATTACTGGTTTGACTGTTTTAAAGTCATCGAATTAAACGAGATAATGAGGCAAAAGGAAGATGCGTCATTTGCTGAGTGGCTGAACTCTCTTCGTGTAAGACAGACAAATGAGCCATTAACAGAGGAGCAAAATCTGATGTTAGAACGGTGTCTCAGAGAAGGACCAGAGGATGTTCTTCATGTATTTTGCACGAACGAAGAAGTGAACACGTTCAATTTGACAATGATAAGAAAGACGTGTGAAGATTTATTAGAAATTGATGCTGAAGATTATAAGAAGGACAAAACATCTGGGAAACTGATTCAGAGAAACAAACCCTTCATAAAATCAACAAGTGATATACTGTAAAAAAAATTGGGGGCCAACCATATTTTCAATGGACATTTACTGTAATAAAGGTAATGTTGGGAAAAAGAGTGGGGGGGCTGGCCCCCCCCCCCCCCCTGTTGCTACATGCCTGCCATGGGCCACTGAAGCTCTTCTTTCATGCTATAATATATGTTTTGTGTTATAATATAGATAATGTTCTTTCTTTATCTTCAATAGAGTGAAATTCAACATTGAAGCAAAACTAGGAGAATATGTGAAGATAATGAATCGAGAGGCAGGGAACAGGATTGAGTATCATGCCCTGAAACAAACCAGCAATAAACGCGAGTTTGTGTACAAGTGGGACTTAGTCAACCCCTATCACTGCGTGGCTTCCTCAGCCTCATGTCCCCAGTTCCTAACTGTGGTGGACCTTACAGAACAAGTAAGTACTGCCCAGTTCTCATAATCAAGCTCTGGAAATTTTGTCTTGTTATTTTTGCCCTAACACATTAAAAATTATATGAAAAAACAAAATTTACATGTTAATTTAAGTTTTATGGCCTGTCACAAAACAATTTCCTTTTTTCATGGCCTACTAATATATGTTTTTTAATTCTTTTTGTGACCACTTGTTAAACTATTTCTGATTGTTTATAGCCCACCATAACTATGACGTGGGATGGCTGGGGTAATGACTTGTCAGGTTTGCTGAGATATGAATATGAGATGTATCAACTCTGCCATGATGGATTTGAACTCGGAGAAAATCATGGGAAAGTAGTCAAGAGCCCAACCACTATCAACCTCAATGATCCAACTGTAAGTTTATATAAGATGGAGTTTGTCGTATTACGAAAGCCCAGAAGGCTCATTCGAGATTCAAGTTTTGAAATACGAGATTCAGAAATCGAGATTCGAAATTCGAGTTTCGAAATTCAAGATACAAACTAACCAATCAAAAGCGGGTTCAACTTTTGATTACTTCCCTTTGTAACGTTTTTACTATCAAGAAATCGTTGAATATATTTATAACAAATGGATCATTTGCTAAAATGATAATGCAAGAAAAAATGTTTTATGTATTAAAACGAAATAAAAATAAAATTTGGATTACATTTTGAAAAATACATATATAATCTTATTTTTCTAATTTAACAAAGTAGTATATACGTATATATGGAATATTATAATTATGGTCTTATCGTTGACTTGTCGAACAAGTAGGTCAACTAATTTTATTTCATCGGATCATTCTTGATGGAGAAAGTTGCATTTAATTATAATTAGACATGAAATATTATGAATCGTGTCTATACTGCACAATAATTTAAGGGTATATATTTCATCACATCTATAAAGGGTACATTTGTGCAGTGAGACTTGACTGCCGAATCGAACTGTAGCGTTATATAAGGTTTTATAAGGGTATATTTTGGTCTTTGGCCATAAAGCTATGGTCAGAGACTAAAATATAACCCCATAACGCTATATAGTTCTGCATCTAATTTAGACTCATCTACTATTTGATATAAGATAAAATAGATGCCGCATTTATTTTAATTCATATCGCCAAGCTGTATTGTAGATATAATTTTTAATTAATTCAAGAAATCAAAGCCTTAGATAAATATAAGTAATTACATACTTAATTTTTATGTAATTCCTCTATCAGAAAACGAAAGCGATTTTTTTTATCAATACTACGTCGTCTTTCAAGTTTCAAGCCTTTCAGTGTGTTTGGAAAAATGGGCAGGCGGGGAGGGTAGGGGTGGGGTTATTGTTAACCTTTAGACACTTTCCACGTATTCATAACTTTATTTATATGTCATCAACCCCGTCAACAAAGTAGACAATACAAATATATATATATATATATATATATATATATATATATATATATATATATATATATATATATTCCTGATATATGTATTTTATTTAATATTTAAAAAACCATAATATAAATTGAAGTATATCTTGCTGATCAAAAATCCAATGATTATTTAAATTTCCTTCTTATATAAATTACACTCTTTCTTGCATTGTAATTTTATTAAATGACTTATTTGTTATTTATATATTAAACGATTTCTTGATAGTAAAATCATAATAAACGGGAGTAATCAAATCTTGAACCCGCTTTTGATTGGTTAATCTGCATCTTGAATCTCGAAATTCGAATTTCGAATCTCGTATTTCGAATCTTGAATCTCGAATGAGCCTTTTGAGAGCTTTTGATTGGTTAATCTAGATCTTGAATCTCGAAACTTGAATTTCGAATCTCGTATTTCGAACCTTGAATCTCGAATGAGCCTTCTGGGCTTTCGTAAGTTTGACCAGAATCTGCTCATCAGGGTTTATGGAGGCAGTCAAGAGTCTTGTTGAAAGAGATTAATTTGAGCATGTGCAGTAGGCTTCCAACCTTCAGGATTTGCTTACTATCGAGATCAACTCTCCTTACTTACCGTCCACCTAAATTGGTACTGTAAACAGGGTTATTTTCTCCCCGTGTTATTTTCGCCCTTTCACACTAGCAAACAATTTTGCCAACTTTTAAATTCGCCCTGTCAGAGTTTTGTTTAAGATAGTATACTGTATCATTTGAATTCGCACCGTTTTTTATTCGCCCAAATAAGGGGTCGAAAATTTCCGTGTATACAGTAGTAGGCGTCTTCATGTGAATGAAATATTCTCGAGAGGGACGTTTAACAATAAACAAACAATTAGATAAAACGATAGTGTACGTCGTATGGTATGTTACGTTTTCTATTTGATTTTGATGCTGTCAAATTAAAACAGTTTCATGTTCTTAATTTATTAGCACTCTATAAGCGCCGCGGTTTTGTTGTGTATTTGTCTTTTTCTACAAAAACGTATTGTTTCCATTTGGACTCATAGAATTTTATTATTGAATCTGCAATAGATTATTGTTTTTCTTCAAAAATTATTGATTGGGCATCTGCCATTTCATTTTCTTCAGCGAATTTGCGCTACGCAATACATTATTTTAAAAGTCGGTGTAGGTTATTTTCATTGTATACAATTGTTATTGAATACGAGTTCTTTCTTTATAAAAATTCAAAAGGTCATCTAAATATAAAAAAAAACGTAATACGTATTTGTTATATTTTCAAACAATCAAAGTGTTTTCTGTTACCTTAACCCTTTACACGTACTGAGTATCTTAGATCTTTGTTCCCGAGACAAGAAAATCTCAGCATACTCATCTGAAAGACATTGATGAATATCGGATCACTTTCCATGATGTATCTGAAATTGTACAATCTTCCGTTTATTTTTTCATGTATTTTTTACATAAAAAGTTCACCCAATGACTATGATATATCAAATGTGTGGGATGGCAATGCTCTGTAAACTTTCTTTTCTTCAAACTTTCATTTATTTCTTTATGCTTACATGTAACAGCGTCGTCAGGTACAGAAAAATTAAACTGGGGACCGGTATTTTGACTTCCTTTGAGGAAAACTGTTTAATTCCTAGGTGCAATTTGAACATAAAGGTTACCATTGATGGTCCTTCATTCGGGTTTATTTACATGTTTTACTGGACCTCTTAAAAATGTAAACTAGAAAAACACATTTGGAGCCCTTGTTTCACATTACATACGAGGGTTGATCCAAAAGTTCGTGGAATTTCTTCATATTTTATTTATTTTTAACTGATATTGGTTGAAAATTACAAATGAGAATATAGAAACTTGTTGAATATTTTAAATAAAAAACATTTTAAATATTTATGATAGTAACTCTATGGCAGTTACCATAGAAACGGTTGTTTGGAAATGCGGGGGACACATTACGCGTTTATTATCATTTTAATTTTTAATGCATGAAATAAGAATAAAACCGCCATATAAGGTATAAAAACGAAAATTGTGTCATTATTACGATTGCTTGATCTTTTATAAACCTTTGTGTGGGAGTTTTACTGATTTTACTGGATATTTTGTTTATTTGTTCATCTTCAAGTTGTTAGACAACGTCGAATTTTGGTAAAGTCACATGTTTTGTGAAAATCCCGGAATCTCTCTATCTTAAACGCGTATATTATTGTCATAGGCTAGGGAAAATTCATTTAGTTACTGGTTTTCCTTTGGCATAAGAACTATTTAAGAAAAATAGAACTTCCATGGACGCTGATTATAGGTGTGTCCGCCTTTTGGAGGCTCTGTTTTAAGTGTTTATCCCCATAGACAAATTAAAAGCGTTAATGGACCTTGTTGCCTGACGTACTGTTCATAACCTTGCTACTGAAAATGGAACATCATATGGAAAGATGGGGAGTATTTTGAAATGTGAGTGAACAATGAAGAAAGGTTGGTTTGAGAGGATACCTAGGCTTTCCTTGAGGAAAAAAATTGAGAAAAGAGCAGCATTATGTAGAATTACATATTCGAATTGAACATTAGGATGAGATGCTTCTATAACGTGACGTGACATATCAAACTTGATGTAACGTCGAAGTCTCCTCCGGGTTTCACAACATTCCAATTTCAGAAAGCTCATGTGATCTTATTTGTAATTGGAAAGTGGTGAAATTTTCCAATATTATTGCAATATGACTTTATATTATAAATATGCCTGTTGTTTGTTTTCATCAAATCACGATAGAATTTTAGAAAGAAATTCTACAAACTTTTGGATTAACCCTCGTACACATTATATAGACGATCCCTTTTTCTTTGACTCCACATTTTATTATTAATCGCTCTTTTCACCTTTAAAAAGTGCACCCCTGATTTGTTATCCAAAAATTTCTATTTAAATAGATCGTTGGCACAATAAACGCATGAAAGAAAATACTCCAGTAAGGCATTTGCAAGAAAAAGTACGTTTTTGAAGAAATGTTATTATATTCATTCTCTTAGTCAGAATTCTAGAAAATGTTGTGTTGATTATTTGATTAGCTTTTTAGAAATGTCTTTCAGTGAAGGATATGGAGATAACGAACATTATTCAATATCAAAGTTCATAAAACAATACAAATTAGGAGCAGAGCGGACCTCGAAAACATCAGAGGTGGGATCAGGTGCCATGGAGGAATGAGCATCCCCTACCGACCAGTCACACCCTTCGTGTGTTCCTTGTCATCATTGGGAAATAACGGGAAAATCCGTCGTCAATTCAGGATCAGTGTATAAATAATAAAAGACATTTATTAGTATGATTATGATTTTGACACTTCTTGATTAGATAGATTGACTGATTGTGATTGAATATATCAATTGATTGTGAATTTGATTTTGAAATGTATGACTAAGAGTTATTGATCTGACTAATTATGATTGATTAGAGTAATTGTGAGTTTTGTCTCCGTCATTTAAATAAATGACAATTTTCAATTCAATACATTCTATCAACCATCAAACAAAGCACAACATACAGAATTGTGCCATAAAAGTACATTTATATTTTATAAATAATTTTATGGCACATCTTTGTAGTAAAAGGGGAATAACTCTAACATTACACTTCACAGAAATGTAGGTTTGATTACTTGGTATGACTTGACGCGTAGTGCACACTTCCGGAAATACGTCATAAAAACCATCCCAAGCAAGGGTTCCATGCAGAATCACCACATGTACTATTGACTTGATTTTACAAAACCCAACCCACCCTCCCTTTTTTGGTATTTATTTTAATACAGATAGCCTTTTAGCCATGTCAAAGGTTTATGGATAGGTTTCCCCCCCATCTTTGATGGTTGTAGCATTTTTCACATTATCTAATCATTTTTAAAAGTGTTTAAATTTGAAGTTGATGTGTATATGGTTGCTTTTAATTCTAATCTGTCACATATGTTATATTTGTGATCATACATTTTATCATACCCGATTATGATTATGGGTTAGTATGATTATGATTTTGACACTTCTTGATTAGATAGATTGACTGATTGTGATTGAATATATCAATTGATTGTGAATTTGATTTTGAAATGTATGACTAAGAGTTATTGATCTGACTAATTATGATTGATTAGAGTAATTGTGAGTTTTGTCTTCGTCATTTAAATAAATGACAATTTTCAATTCAATACATTTTCTATTGTTTTTTCTATCAACCATCAAACAAAGCACAACATACGGAATTGTGCCATAAAATAACATTTAGTATGAAAAACGTCAGTCAGCATTTGACTCAATGATAAAATTGTATTTGCTGACAATGTCATTCAGTTTAAACTGGCATTTTCAGACATCATATTGCACACAGCATTGACATTTTGGTGTCGTGCCCCTACAGATTTCAATTGACCAGTTTGATCATTATATTTTAACTCTCAATTTTTATTTTTGAATTTCTAAATCAGTCTGAAAACTATATAGCATTAAAGACTATTCTTTCCAGATGTAAAAACGTTTCCATAATTTGATTTTTTTTAGCAATTTATCTAAAAAAAATTTCAAATAAGCAACCATTCTCCTCTTCTTGACATATATAATTTAAAAAAAATTTAATTATAGATTTCAGCTCAGTGTAGTGACCATGCTTACTCTATAAGAAAATTTCTTAGCAAGGGCGATGTGAAAGATTCATGGGATTTTCAGTGATAGAACATTTAAAATGTGAAAAAGTAAATAAAATAGTTCTATTTTTTTATTATAATAAAAAGTATTTACATTGTTTATTGCTCAAACCTCGTATTATTGTTATTTTATAAATGTATCGTTGTTATTGTATACCATTGTCATTAAAAACCATTGCTATTTTATACATGTATCACCGTCATTTCAAATCAAAACGAAAAAATAGGAGGTTAATACACTTTTCCCCCTCAAACCCAACCCCACCCCGTCACTAGATTTTCAAAAGTTTTCTTGTCCACAATTTTTTTTTCAGTTAAGTTCTATTTTTTTTCTGGTTGTCCCGTCAAAATTAGTATTCCGTGCCCGTGCTTGCATAGTCATCATTTCGACCATCCAAGAATTTTTCCTGCAATGAAAGATGAAAATTCTGCCTTTCGCAGCTTTTTTTTTTTTTGGCTTAACCTCT
>NW_026932422.1:0-51304 GCF_032062105.1 Saccostrea cuccullata | reverse complement strand
TCGGTTGCTAAGCAAAACTAAACAACACAGCGTATTTCTTAACGTCAAGAAGGTATTTTCGGATTATTTGTGTAGATTTTAACGATTTTGAATGATTTTAATTTTTTTTTTAATTTTAAAAATGTCATATAACATATACCACATGGCTTCTCGGGCAACTATACCAAAATATTTGCCCCTCGCTGACAAGAAAGCCCTGGAATGTTATGTCACCCTCTGCCTTCGGCATCGGGTGACATAACTCTCCAGGGCTTTCCTGTCACATCGGGGCAAATATTCTGGTATGTGTCCATCGAAGCCATGTGATATATGTATAATATAATATTTTTGAATAAGTTTTCCTATTATATAACAAATGTAATAAGTTTCGCTATAAACTCTGAAAAATGCTGAGTCACATCGGAAACAGTAATGTCACGCCAGAAACATTTATGTCACCCCCGACGGAAACAGTTATGTCATCCTTTCGATCACGTTCACGTGTTGTTACGTTACGCATTTTAGTTTGGATTCGAGATTTTATGTCGTCGGTTGCTATGCAAAAGTAAACAACACAGCGTATTTCCTAACGTCAAGAAGACATTTTTAGATTATTTGTGTAAAATTTAACGATTTTGAATTATTCTAAAATTTTCTTTTAATTTTAAAAATGCCATATAACATATACCACATGGCTTCTCGGGCCACTATACCAGAATATTTGCCCCTCGGTGACAGGAAAGCCCTGGAGAGTTATGTCACCCTTTGCCATCTGCATCGGGTGACATAACTCTCCAGGGCTTTCCTGTCACCTCGGGGCAAATATTTTGGTACGTCTCCCTCGAAGCCATGTGATATATGTATAATATACCATATATTACATGGCTTAATTCTCGGGCAGCAATACCTGAATATTTGCCCCTAGGTGACAGGAAAGCCCTGGAGTGTTATGTCGCCCACTGCCTGTTGTCAAATTTTAAATCGTTTAGAAGGAATACAAAAATAGTACTTGCGAATTTCTAAATTGTATAATCAAATTACTAAATCAAACAAATTTCTAGAACAAACGAATCTTATTCGACTCTTAATGAAGTTTTCAATAAAAAAAATTCTGTAGCAAAATTGTTTTCATCTTAAACTATATTTAATAATATGATTAATTCAAGTTAAGATTTAAGATATTTTTAAATGCATTTCCATATGCCGTACTTTTTTAAGAACCTGTGACTAAAAAAGCATGTAAATTATGCATTGTTTATTTATTTTGTTTAACTGGTCTATACTTTCATTTCTCCCATTTTGGTAAATCCAGGTCAATATTTTGATGAAAGAAACAACATACCTTGTTCTCTTAATGGAATACAATAGCGACATTTTATGAACATAAATATAATCAGAGGACAAATAAAGCACTGCAGAACACGATTATTCCTAATGTTAAAAATAATTTACACTTTAGTTTTCCCTTTTTAAATATATCTTTATATATCTCTATTTAAACTTAAAAGCCTAACTGAAATGAGAACTCCGATCCTCAAGTTCTGAAAATCAGGCATTGTATATTTGAAAATGCTCACAAAATTGTCTCTGATTTCTTAAAGTGGCGTATTCTTACCCACCATAATTCTTTAAACTTCAAACAAACTAAAGTTAATCATATAATATAGGGAAAATTAGTAAATCTCAAATAAATTCAGGAAAATTTTCCAGTTCAAATTTGATCAGCAAACATATTTAATGAATAAAAATCAGGTATCCAGGCCTTTTAAGAAATTGCACATTTTTTATACATATAAAGTACTTTAATTTCTTCTATTTACTTCGATCATTTTAAAATGCATAGTGCAAAAAGATTTTGCAAAACACCATTAATCACTTCTAATTTTATATCATGTTCATAAATATTGGTATCTAATGTTAGATAAAACTGAATCTCAATTATTTAAATTTTTAATTTTAAAATCCTTTTATGGAAAACAGAATTCGAGTTTTTAAAAGACTTTTCTGAGAAGTTCAAAGAATCTTGAAGCACATTGAGATATATAAAATGAAAATTGTTGCATGAAAAGTTCAATTTTCAAGCTTAATTTTGAGACTTTTTGAATTAAATTATAAAGTAAAAAGTTATCCTTCCTGGCCGAAGATCGGAGTACCTTAAGAGAAAAATTAGACGAAGGAAGAATGTTTTATTACATAATCTTCTTCAGAAATGAAAGTGTTGACGATATGTTCATTTTGATATTGAATCAAAATTAAATCACACCCTTCGATAAGAAGGTAATGCGATCTATGTTTTAAGGCGTTGATATTGCAAAAAATGAACCATTGAATGCCAAAAATAGAGTACAGGTAAAAATGTTTAATTTCTGTATGAAGACTTAGTTTGACCATTTTCAAAAGAAACAGGTAGGTGATGTTTCAATATATTCAATACTTTATATTAATTTGGTTATAAAACGTAACATTGAGAGGCTATATATTCTTTGGATACAATTTGGTTTGAATTCTGATGTTGTGATTTATTAATCCATTAGGTCATCATGTAATAACTATAAATCCTACTTTAAGGAATACAGTGTAATAATTCAGTTTATACATTGGTATGTTTAACTAGTATTTTAAAGATTTGTAAATATTTCAGTAGAGAGAAATATAATTTATCATTAATTTTAGCTCAACTAAAGGCTAAAGTCAGCTTTTCTGATCCCATTTTGTCTATGACAGGGCGGGGCAACAAATTTGAATCCAAGTTTTACACCGACGTAAATAAGAAAATTTTTAAAAATTTTTCTTCTCAGGAACTAATCGACCAGAAAAGCTGAAATTTTGCGAAAGCATCTTGGGGTAGTGTAGATTTTAAATTGTCCAAATTATTACCCGTGGGGTAGGTTTGGGTTCCAATCGGTATTACAAGGAGGGGGGGGGGTCTGGTAGAGAACAGCATGTTCAAATCTATTCAAGTGAGCGATGTGGCCCATCAGCCTTTTCTTGAATCTAAGGGTCAAAGATGTATCGCCCTTTGAATGTGTTTGTATAGAAAATAAAGTGATAAATGAATGTTATATTTGTTAAATTTAGATTTTTTTTGTGTTTGTGCTTGTTAATATGTTTGACTGTGTAGTTAAATCTTAGGATTAAAAATAAAGATTATTTTTAACCCGAAAATAAGAATCACAACATAAAGATATCATCTTCAAAGTCTTTCTACTGAAATAAAGAAAGTAATCCAACGCTTTATCGTCTTGCAGTTGTCATTGATTTCTACATGACCCAGTTACATACCGAACAGTATTCAAGCACAGGGGTTTGCTCCCGGCGTGTAATTATTATAAAAGATATACACATAAAAAAACCTATTATTACCCTCTTTGACATTTTATATAAATAATTATTACACACCGGGAGCAAGCCCTGTGATTCACACACAAAAGTTCATTAAGCAAAACAAAGAAGATGGGCGCATTTGGCGGGTGATCTGCAGGAATCATTTGTACGAAACATTTATGGTTTAAATGTCCATGATTTGGTTGGCTGAACACAGCTGGTCAGATTTTACAAACTCGTCCATAGGTGTTTTTTTTCATTTAGATTGAAAGATTGTGAAATTGTCACATTTATTTCCGTTTTTCCAAGGGGGTACTATAACACAGTAATGTTTTCACAAAAAATAAAAACCTAAAATATTTAATGCAATGATGCATGATACGTGTACATGTACATTATAGAATAGAAGTTAAAATTGATTTTGCTCGAGAACCAAACTGAACCAAAATTTATCTAAATCAAAATTTTAATACATAGTACATAAAAAGAAACTGACAAAATAAATGGTTGTTTGCCTGAATAAAAAAATCAACGCCCCATGCCAGGCTCGAACCAAAAACTTTTCGTTTCGAGTGCACTGAACAGGTATCCTAACTTACTGAGCTATCACCGCTACACATGAACAATTGTTTTTAAAATGGCAAAGAATCACCACATTGACACATTTGGATTTTTTTGAGAAAAGTTCATTTTTCGTGGTCTCTGGGTCCTCTCTCCATTTTTAAAAAAAAATGTATTCGTTTCTTTGAATTAAAATACACACAAATGACGTTTCAAAATCATGGAGAGAAGACCCAGACATAGAAAAATTTTAGAAAAACGTGTTTAAAAATGTACCATTTTGTACCAAATGTCTGATATGGCCAATTTTCAAGTTATTTTTTTTAGCAAATATAAGCTCAATTTCGGGAAAATATTTTTCGTTCCTGTTGCACAGGAACCCGATAAATTAAAATGATGTTAAAATTTCGTGTGAAATGTCAATAAAAATTTCACTTTTCAATTACACCCAGGTTCCTGCCGAATGCCAATCAAAAGCGCCCTCGTTCTTTGGAACAGAGTGAAAAAATACGCCAAATATAGAAGTAGGATCAGGTGCAATGGACCGGTCAGCATCCCCTGCCGACCGGTCAGCCCTTGTCATGATCGGGAAATAACGGGGAAACACGTCGACAATTCAGTGAGTCTAACAATGCTCTAACAATAAGTATGTTAGGTCAGCCAGCATTTGACATAAACATGATAAAGGTAAATTACATTTACTGACAAGGTCAATGTATTGACAATAAAACTTACGAAATGTTGACTTTTAACGATATTTCTGGTACATGTTTTCTTGTTTCATCAATTGGCTCGTCAATAACCTACCTTATTTTAAAACTTGTTAACTAGTATACGTAGAGCATACTCATATCGAATCAAATGCACGAGAGATACACATTAATCTTATAACTGACAAATATTATTCTAATGTAAATATAAAAGTCGCTCTGTTCATACATAATTTTTTAGCATTAAACCCCGGTATGTTAAACACAAATTTCTCTTCTTAACCTACTCACTTATGTCATAAAAATGGTATTCAGAAATCAATGCCAACTTTCCTTAATATTTGTATTTGTAATTAGAAACTAATCTTAACATACTTTTTATTTTATTCTTTTTTTTTGGGGGGGGGGATACAACAAATTTATTTTCCTGAAAAAATGTTAATTGAATGTAGAAAAAGACTCGTACAAGTATATAATTTGTATTCACCTTCAAAGGTATTTGGACATACATGTCATTTTGCCCTTCTCATTCGAAAACTTTATGTTTATTGTGTCCATAGAGATAGAGTCTCAAACACCAAAAAACCATGAACATAATAGCATAGTCAATACACAAGCACTCTCAATACATTTTGAGAAGATTCACAGACAACAAAAGAAATAAAGTACATTTCTTTATGTTTCAGATATACACTTTTTCTGCCTGATTCTTTAATAAGAATATATCGTGATGGATCACCATCTACCTCGGCTGTCAGAGAATGTGTATGTAGGACTGTGTCATAAAATAGGGAGTCCAACAGAAGTGAGGTTCAGGAAAGAAGTTGCAGACACTATTGAAGTGGTTGATAAACCTGTGCACATCATGAGGGGATTTGATAGAATGGTGAGTGGGAGTAGACGTGAGGGGTTCAGACTTCGAGGATCAGATGAAGATTACATGCTCTTGCCTCCAGACCACAAGGTGATATGTGATATCTCTCAAATAAGTCATTATCGTATCCCACAAATCACATTGATTCTGATGAACTGGGATGATCTTCCACCTGGATTTACCAGATTAAACCTGGTCAGTCGTTCAAATGAAGCAAAAATTATTTCATCCTGTATAGAAATAAACAACAATGTTTTCATTTCAAGTACTCTATTTAGAGAAAACTATTTGCATTTTTTAAAGACCTGCAATGTACCCAACAATACTGCCGTCCCTCATGGACCTTGTTCTACCTCTGTCGCATTCCAAGGTAGAGAAACTGACAAGGCATTCTGTTTTCAGTCACATCACTGGCCTACGTCAGCACTACCATGGATACAGAGATGTCGTGAACGGGGTTGGCCACACCAGAATGTCATCTTTGATATATTAAGTGGAGGATTTCATGTTGTTCCGATCGCAAGCACACCTGAAAATGAACTAGAATGGAGAATCTCATTCTCTAGAGCAGAACAAAAACTCGTTTATTCAATGAATCATTGTCAGTTTTTGTGTTATGGTCTCTTCAAAATTTTTCTGAAGGAAGTTATTAATAATCGGCCGAATACATCCAATCTCTGCTCATACTTCATAAAAACTATTGTATTTTGGGTCATACAGACCAAAACGTCATTGTCTTGGACACCTGATAACTTATTGTTTTGTTTCTGGAAAAGCTTTAAATTATTGATATACATGGTACATACTGGGGAATGTCCAAACTTTTTTATTCCACAAAACAACATGTTTAGAGTGAAAGTCACTGGTTCTGTACAAACCTCGATGTTTAGTCAGTTGTATGATTTGTATAATAAGGGAATATCATGTCTACTATTAAGTGAAACACTCCGACCTTTTCTCAGTATTGCTATATTAAACAGAACATTAGGAGTCTCTACAGACGAGAGCAGTGCCATATCCATGGCAAAATTAGATATGTGCTTATTTATTGAGTTAACATCATCTAAACATAATATTCTGGATTTAAAAGAAATTGCAGCAAACATAAAACAGGTAGAGAGAATTATAAGGGGAGGGTTGACATCATATCAGCAAGTCATTTTACAATGTATCACATCAAATGTGCTTCGCAATACTGCCATGCTCTTACAGAGTCTCCTATCTCAAAATGAAAATCAGAATAAGATTATTTATAAAGCAAAAGTAGCCGCATTACTGAAACAGTCGTGTAAGTTTGGTTGTTTATCTGACATTCTGTATCTTGCTATGTACTTCTACAGAACACGTAGATATGAAGACTCGATCAGCTGTTTACATAAAGCGCAAGAGAGGATGTCAGTGCCGTATATCATGTATAGGAATCGGTCAAATCCAGATATATACAGAAACTACATGGAGAGGAATACCCTTGGTACTAGGATGAGGAGAGCTCTAGTGAGAGATATTAGGCTAAACGTTATGGACATTTACATTGTTGAACTTGCGTTAGAGCAGAAAATTTGTTCAAAAAATGCGATATGGTCATTAACCATTCCACCTCTTGTGATGTTGAACATGTTGTTCATACTGAATCACCACAGACTGGGTGACACAGTCAGGTCACGACAATCTCTACGTGATCTACAGTCCCTCCTTCTCAGTGATGATGGAACTCATGTACCCCATCTCCTCAGAGATATTTCGTGGCAAATCGTCGGAATCTGTCAACAAATCTTTGGAGACTATTCAGGATCTCTCCTGTCTTATCAAAAATCCCTACAACAAATTCCATTCAACAAGCTTCTGCAAGCAACATTGTTCAGAATAAACTCTGTTCAAAATGAAGAGTTCTGACTTTGTTTTTGTTCATATATAAATGTACATACATGAACGCGATACATACATCATCAATTAATATTTTCTGTAATAAAAGTAATTCTTCCTTTCAATAGTGTTGTATTTCATTGTACTGAATTGTACTGAATTAAAGTTGATTTGTCAATACGTTTTCTTATGCCGTACTAGTAACATTTTAATGTTACGGACCTCTGACTTAAATGATATGCATGAAAATTTTTCAATATCAATATGTAACTGTTGTTTTCCTATATGTAGAACAAAAATACACAAGTGGCATAACTTTTTTCTGATTTTTTATTTTATCTATTGTAACAAATATATATGAAATTAATTCCTGTGCTAACTGACATTTGTGAACATAAGAGTCTTTTTATACTATAGAGTCCATTCATGTTAACATTATAATGTAGATGATTCTGTCATTACTTTATCCTTATTCATTGATATTTTTGTCAAAGCAATCAAATTTCCGGTGAATCACAGACTCTTCCATTTTCAAAATACACCTTATGTATCTTCATTACAAAAGAGCTAATAGGCTCAATATTTTTTTTCAAAAAAAAAAATACAAATAAAAATATACTTCTGAAAGTATAGTGAACTGCAGAAAGCGGATTTGACGGTAGTACAGTAGATTTGCTCCAGTTTTATTGGAAGTTTTAACATTCAAAATTCAGAGTGGAGATATGTTCAACAAAACAATGTAGAAGTTTTCACATTTCATTTTGTATATTTACAAGTGATACAACATAGAAATGTTTTTTTTTTTTATAAACTTTTACGTAGATTTTTTCTGAAAGATGTTGCTTTGTCTATTAACTGAAAACAAGATTTTTAAAACTAAGATGAGTAGTGCAATATTTTGAGTCACTTTTGAGTATATGTTGAAAAATACATTCTTGTGCACAGAATTGGTCTGACTTTTGTTTTTCAAATCTGGCATGATGGAGTCGCATTTTCATTCTTTTTACAATAAAAAAACTGAAAATTACACGTTTATTCATTATACTCTGTAAAAACACACGAATTGAACATTCAACATTGTCCAGCTGCAGTCTGGAAAGCGTTTTGAAAGGAACGTATGTTGAATATACATTGAAAATGTCCCCATTAAAATTTTCATTCAGTCAAACCTGGGTTTTACATGAATTCAGCTTAAGGATTCTTAAATCCTTTCAAAATCGTGTATATAATTCTGATGTATTCAGAGAACAGAAAGGAAATAAGATTGATTAGGCCATCGATAGAGCTTATTTTAATAAAAAGAATTCGACAAACAAAGAATGTTTTATCGCCAATGTTTCTTTAGAGCATAATCTACTTATCCAGTCAATCAAATGCTCGTTTGTCAAGCGAAAAATGGATTTTTCATGTTGAAGAATTCTTCTATTTCTGAAATATTTAACAGTGTTTGATTTGTTCGCTTGACAGTTATAAATATGGACGTGTCTTTATAGGTTTTTGTTTATCACACAAAAAGCATTCCAAAAATCAGGTGCTGTTTACAAGTTATGGTAATATCATATTTAGAACATAACCTACTTATTCAACCAATCAAATCATCAAATTGATGTTCAATTTTTGCTGATCATTAGAATTGCCTTAGTTAGGAATTATAAAAATAAAAATTGGTAAATTAAATAGCTTTTATAACGAGAACAGTGTTTTATGTTGTCATGCAGATATGGAAGGTTCTATTGTCAAATTTTAAATCGTTCAAAAGGAATACAAAAAAAATTACTAACGAATTTCTAAATTGTACAATCAAATCACTAAATCAAACAATTTCTAGAACAAACGAATGTCTTAATCATACAAACGATTATATTTATTATTAATGACACTAATACGTCGCCGTACAGATCATCTCCATCTTTTTCGACTCTTACGGAGGTTTTCAATAAAACAAATCTGTAGCAAAATCGTTCTTATCTTAAACTGTATTTAATATGATTGTATCAAGTTAAGATCTAAGATATTTTCAAATGCATTTCCATATGCCGTACTTTTTTAAAGACCTGTGACTAAAAATGCATGTTAATTATGCATTGTTTATTTATTTTGTTTGTCTGGTCTATATTTTCATTTCTCGTATTTTGGTAAATCCAGGTCAATATTTTGATGAAAGAAACAGCATAACTTGTTCTCTTGATGGCATACAATAGCGACATTTTAAAAACATAAATATTATCAGAGGACAAATAAAGCACTACAAGACACGATTTTTCCTAATGTTAAAAATAATTTACACTTTAGTTTTCCCTTTTTAGATATATCTTTATATATCTCTATTTAAACTTAAAAACCTAACTGAAATGGTCCGCTGTGTTTATTTTGACATTGAATGAAAATTAAATCACACCCACCTAGTAACAGGTAATGTGATCGATGTTAAAAGACGTCGATACTTCTAAAAAATATCGACATTGATGAGTCATTGATTGCTAGAAATACAGAACACGTAAATACGTTCATAATACAAGTCGAAAGTTAAATCAACTGAGGATTTTTTTTTAATTTCTGAATGAATACCGGTATTAAGTCTAGCCATTTTCAAAAGAAACAGGTACGCGATGTTTCAATATACAACTGTATTTAATACTTTATATTTAATAAGTTATGAATCTAAATATTGAGAATCAGAGATCTGTTTGTGATTATTTAAACTTTGATATTTATTTTGGAGTAAATTACACTTATTAACTG
Organism: Saccostrea cuccullata; assembly: GCF_032062105.1. Classification (NCBI taxonomy): domain Eukaryota; kingdom Metazoa; phylum Mollusca; class Bivalvia; order Ostreida; family Ostreidae; genus Saccostrea; species Saccostrea cuccullata. The sequence continues at coordinate 41,251 of NW_026932422.1, read as the reverse complement.
TAAGTAAATCTTTTATAAATTAAATTTAATGATCATTAACTGAACGATAAATGAAATAAATTATTTTTTTAATTTAAACTTGCCAAATGAGAATTATAATGTGCTCAAGTGAAGGGTTTTAAGTTAATAAAGTAAAAAAATCATAATATAAAGCAATAGTAAGAATATATTTATTAATAATTCATGTAGATCTTTATAGCTCTGGGATTAAATTATGACTTCAGGCCCCAAAACCATAAACTGAGAACAAACTTAAGTCAAAATTTCAAATTGATATAACTTTGGAAATAATTTCAATAATAGAATAAAACTTTCAACAAATGATTGAATTAAAGTATTTTACACAGTTGCATTATAAGCTAATACATCGAATAAAACTGAAGATATTAAAAATTAAAATTTTGACTTTAGTATATTCTCAGTTTAGGGTTTTGAAGCCTGGGTCCGCTGTTTTTTATACTTAAGTCTGAGAATGCTCTCAAATCTAAGAATTTTCTCAAATCCAAAATTCTCAGACTCAACGGCCGTCATAAAAAAGTTGAGAAAAATGATAACCGATCATCAACCGTTAGTGTCAATTTTCAATCCTAGGAAAGGAATTTCTGTAACCTCTGCCGCGCGAATGCAGAGACATGCTATATTTTTAAGTGGATATACGTACATCATTAAGTATCACAGCACAAAGCGCCACATGAATGCAGATGGACTGTCAAGAATTCCTCAAGAAAAGGAGGAACTTGAAGCCGAGGACTTAACTGATGTAGCAGATATGTTTACACTCAGTCAAATGGAACAAATATCATGCCCTAAATTACGCACCAAGAAATTAGAAGAGCAAAAACAAGAGAAAAATCTAAAGACAAATTTTTGTCAAAAGTGAACGATTGCATTGTTAATGGTTGGCCTGAAAATGAGGATACAAATCTGAATGCGTACTTTAATAGAATGTATTAAGCTAAACGGAATAAACCATATCCGATCAGCGCGTACTCTATCATCCTGCAACAAATGGTCTGGTAGAAGGTTTTGTTCAAACCTCTAAACAAGGAATTAAAACCATGGATAAAGAAAATACGGACATTCATAAGAAGTTAGCAAATTTTCTTCTTACGTACCGTAACACACCTCACTCCACAACAAATGAAACGCCAGCGATGGTATTCATGGAGAGAAACCTTAATTGAATGCCGTTTTGACCTTATCAAACCTGACCTGAAACGAACTGTAAATGATAAGCAAATGAAAAGTGCAATCACCACCAAATCAGAGAAAATAAGAGGCTGTTAGGGATTACCGCGGGAAGGAGAAATTGAATAGCGGGAGAAATCATTCATCGCAAAGGACCGTTGAATTACGAAATTAAAACACAAGCAGGGGGATTTGGAAGCAACAATTGCACGCCGACCAAATCAGAGATGCCGAGTTCAAGGCCGGTCCTGGGGAAAATTCCGATGCGGTAACGTACACCAATTATCAACGATAAAGCAACTGACAGTGAAGCAAGCGAGACGTCTGACCAATCACCGCCGATAATCAATGCGCCACCGGAATGCAGATATCCGCTGCGAACCAGGAAGCTCGTGGTCAAATTAAATTTGTGAATGGTTGCTTATATACCATCGCATGGGTCAATTATTCCCATAACAGCCATAACTTAGCAGTGGTTGTAGTGCTCGTAGAAACAGAAGTTTCTTAAGCAACCACATTAGTAGATAATATATCTTGTAGTAAAAGTTATTTGTTGTATATCTTTACAAATTATTTCTTCTTAAGTATTTTCAAAATTAAAGATTAAATTTCAATATAATTTTATCTGCTTAACATAAAATAAGAAGGGAGGAAATGTTGTGTTCTGATATTCAGTATATTAATAAACAGCACTCTATGGCCGTATAAACAAACCAGTGAACTGTTTATATTAACTTTACCATGAGTTCGGACATTCAATCTAGCAATCTATCCCAGGAATATCATATTTCACCGCCAGCCTTAATACTCTTTACATATGTTTGTATGCTTTAGTCTAGAATAAAATGCTAATCTATAAACTTAAAATGCTTTTTTGTCTCATTTCTTGGGTTTAATAAGAACAACACAAAACGATGAACTATAACAAAATCAGAATAAGCGCCCCAGAGTGATTGTCTGTAATCATACCCCCACCCGTCTTGCATTTAATATCTTATTTTAATTGTTAATTGTCTTCAAGAAAGTATAAGAAGTGCCTCTGAGTACTTTCAATCCTGTGATAAATTTCCTTATTGGCTGCTACCTTCTACAGGCTTAGTGTTTTAAAGCTGTAACTTGAGTATAGAAATAAAGATTTCCTTGTCTTGAATAGAGCATGATCGTTCTATTTAATTATTTATTCACTCTAAAGAATTTCGAATCTGTTAGCTATCTTTTTATAAGGTGCACATCTAGCAATTGGATTATTGTTCTTTTATTTTAAATTCTTTTACAGAACGATGCATCCCATTCACACGTATACTTATGTTATTGATTGGTTTAAAGGTACCACAGAAAATACAAACAGGCCTTTATGTAAATGACAATGTTATCAAAAATCTTAATAATTAAACTCTCTTATTTAAAAGTAAGACCATTATGCTTATAATGCGATGTTCCGTGGTGCTCTTCTGATACTCTTTCAAGTGTACATTACGTATACGAAACTTTATTTCAATCGACATTAGGAAATGGAATGCAACACCGATGCACTTCTCTGTGCGGAATTATCTTCTTACTGTTTAAGGTAACAAAAATATTTAAATGATCCGATAGATAATAATCCTTGCTGAATGTGATCTCTGCGTTAAAAATATTTCAATTTACAAAAAAAGTTGTTGAATAGAATTATTGAAGAGGAGAAAATATGTCCAATTTGGTATAAAGAAAGGTATATTGCATTTTTATCGCCCATAGAAAATTCATATTTTGAAATTTCTTGAAATGTGGTAAAGAGCTGGGAACGATGGTATTATACAGGAAATATTAACTTTAAATCTGTGTCAATGCACCTTTTAATGCCCATGTAAAAAGTCAAATGAAAATGTCAGTTCTTCTCGTAAAAGTCCAAAAGTAGCCTCGTCACGTACACACCTCCTTCCATCCAAATTAAAGCTTAATATTCAAAACACATACATGTATCTGTTAAAAATGCTACATTTATTAACAAACAAATTACATAAGAAAACAGGTATTCGCCGTTTAACAAGTACATTAATTAGAGCGTAAATTTAAACATTCTCGTTATATTGCTGACAGTTTTACATAGAATACTGCTCTTTATAGTTAACAACAAAAATATTGTAAAGTGTAAAAACTTACTGAGCTGTGGCATTTTATACAGAGCCCCTTAGGTCTTGATCTCAACGTCGCTATAGACATAACTAAATCCAAAGATCATTCAGCAGGGGAAACACACCCAAGTTCACACAGCATAGGTTATATAAAAAGCACACACCCAAGATCACTAAGCATGGGTAAACTCCTGCAGGTGCAAAGACGAATAATGACCCCCATCGAATAATGACCGGGGGTCATTTTTAACAGCGAAAAATGACCCCCCGGTCAATAAATACGGCGAAAAATGACCCCTGGTCATTATTCGACATGAAAAATGACTCTTTTGCCAGTAGAAAAAGTGTCACCACCCTAAAATGTGCAGAACCCATGTGAAGAAAAATGACCCCCGTAGAAAAATGACTCCTTATTGATTAAAACTGAAATTTTTAGGGGGTCCAAAAAAATAGATAATGAACATAACGGCCAAAATGCTCACCTGAGGTTACTGGGATATAATTGATGATATGTTGATCTCATAACATTGCACAATTGTAGTTTTATTTTAAGGTCAATGCGATGATTCAGAATCTAAACGAGTAAAAGATTTATCGAGCCTAAAGGGTTAGGTAAACATTGTTTTTCGATGGTGGAAATCATCGTACTGACAGAAAAAATCAGCAGTATCATACATTATTATATCCTCCGCTTGAAAAACGGGAGGGTATGTAGTGATCGGGATGTCCGTCCGTCCTTCTGTTACGCTTTTGGGTATCCATCTCTTATCCGCAACTCCTCTTATATATGTTACAGGTCTTATCAAGAATAAGACACTGTTCAGGGTTCACTGTTTATTATGATCGATGATCGAGCCCTAAAATTGTAAACATAAATATAAATACATGTAAATCTGCAAAGCAAATAATTACAAGCATAAACAAACATACATCACATGAAATATAATGGTATATGACAAAATGTTCATTATAATTTTTTTCCCTCATAAATATATACAATACTGCACTCTGAATAAAGGGCAATAACTCTTAATTTCAACTGAACAGATTCATAGGGATTTACAGATAAAACATAAAAATAGAAGTAAAAAATAGATTCTGGTAGTTAAGCTTCAAGTTGGTAAATCAAAAATATTTATCAAACATACTTTATAGCCAATGGCTTCATTAACCAATTCAAAGTAATAAAAATATCTAAAATAACAAATACATGTTCCTACCAAAGACAATGTGTCAGGAGGCTTGTAAATATGACTGAACAATGCAGAATTGACAAAAAATTGGAAACCAGCACTTGCTGCTATGAAAATAATATAAAACAGTTCAAGGTGCTGCATACACACTTAAATGTTTTTCAACATTCAGATTATTTAAAAACAATAAAACCTTTAATTGAACAAAATTATTAGCTCATTCAAATCTTTAACTTTAGATAAACTTTATATTAACTTTAAATGTCATAGTCAAAAGTATAGAGAATTAATTAACAAAATTTCTATAAAATTAGTAGGAGAAATCTAACCTGCTGCTATCAGGACCAAGGTCTGGGTTGAAAGTGAGAAGCATGAACTGCATGAAATCTACCACCTGACAAACCGGTAAAGCTATACTCAATGACCTTACTGACCTAACCAATAGCAGGAAAGGGCAAGGCCTAAATTACCATAATAATGCATCACATGACACTACCAAACTGGACAAAACACTACACACGACTCAAATCACAACACAAGCACATGGCCAAGTAAACATTGAAATCACCTTAAATAATATAATCAAACACATTAATATTGTAACAAATTTTATTAAATGTGACCTTACTACATATATTAAAAGATGTGTTTGTGAAACAGCTATGCCCCTGTAAGGCAACATAGCGAAGATTAATCTTTTCCTAAATGCAATTTAAATGTATTAGTACCCAAAGTAGGGTCTTCTCACAAGAAATACAATTGCAAAATAGAAAAGCCATAGCAACACTAGTACTTATTCAAAAGTAATGGCTAAGGATAAGTTTTTGAAAGGTAGGTATAACTCAAAGGTCAAAGGGTCAAAGTTGATGGTTTCTTATGAAAGGTTTAATGTAAAAAGGATTACATATATGAAGTATGAAAACCCTAGTCCTTACCGTTCAAAAGTTATGACCAAGGTAAAAGTTTTTCATAAGTACGGAAATCTCCAAGGTCAAGGTCAAAGTTTTTTGTATCCAATGAAAGGTCATGCCAAAAATACATATGTGAAGCATAAGAGTACTATTATCTACCGTTTAAAAGTTATGGCCAAAGTAAAAAAATTGGCATTTTTGTGTAAAATGGGACAAACTCCAAAGTATAGGTCAAAAGGTCAAATGTGGTGGTACCCAAAGTAAGGTCTTGTCAAAAGGAATACACATATTAAATATGAAAGTCATAGCTCCAATAAATGAAAAGTTATGCTCAAAGTTAAATATTTTGCGGATAAAAAGACCTCCAGATAGATAGATAGACATACAAACGGACACGATAAAACTATATACCCCCGAATCTTCGATTACGGGGACATAAAAAGAAATGGTCTTCAATTAGTTTTTAGCTCTACTGGTCAGAGACCAGAAGCGCTTATTCAATAGTTAGGTGTCGTCCGTCCATCTGCCTGTAAACATTTTTCAAAATGCTACTCCTCCTACAGATTTGATCTGATTTTTATATAAATTGGCACATAAGTAGACTACACTAATTTTTCTCATTACTGAATATTTAATGAATTGATATCAGTTTATATGACCACTTTTCATCTAAGATTTTTGCTGTGAGAAACTGAAAAACAAAGGCTATTCGAGACACTGCATTAAAAATGAATGGTTAAGAATCAGTAAACTAGTGAAAATAAACGTTTCATTTAAGTGGCTGTAAAAGTTGATGAGAATCCTAAAGAAATATTCACAGAAATTCGTAAAATTTACAGCAATTAGTAGCTGTTTTACAGACACATGAACAGGTGAATTTCAACGAACAATAAGGATATAATGGTTATCAGAAATGGGTTCCCTCCTTGGCGTCAAGAATTTTCAACAACCAATGTTCTAATTACCAAAACTTAACAAATTATGACTTATTATAATTGATTGACTTAAAAAGACATAGCAAATTTAAAAAAACATCAATTTGGTGGTAGTTCACACTATTTTCAAGAAACATTTAACAGTAAAAGAGGTAAGTACTCAAAGGTCACCATATATTTGAAAAAAATGAGTGAATACGACATCGTGTAAGATATACAAACAAATAAATATTTAAAGAAAATAGAAAGTGTAATTATCCACGTTTGTCTGGATTTCATACAGACGACTACACATGAATCTATCGCTTTATAACCCTCAAAACATTTTTTTTGTAAGATGCACTTAAAAGAGACAGCCAAGGTATGAGAAGAGCAAAGAAATACAAGAGGACAAAGACAGTTTAATATGCCATTTCTAGGTCACCTGAGTCACTCAGGTGACCTTTTGCTATCCGTTTTCGTCCGTCGCCATGCCTTGTCAGTTGCGTGTCGTGCGTCGTGTGTTAACATTTGAACATTTTCAGCTTCTTCTCTGAAACCACTAAACCAATTTCAACCAAATTTGGTATACAGCATCTATAGGTGAAGTGAAACATAGATTGCGAATTTTATGTTCCCCGCACTCCTGGGGCCTGAGGGATGGGCCAAAACCACAAAAAATTAAATCTTTAAAAATCTTTTCTCTACTTCTGGACATCAAGCAGTCAAACTGTTGGTATGAATGTAATGAGCATTGAGTTCTCTATCAAAATTGTGAAATTCATTGCCCCAGGGTCAGGGGTTCTGGTTTTAGGGTGGGGCTATACAGTTTATTAGATAAACTAAGTACATAGTTATGATGAGCAAGAGTGGCTCTACCAAAATTGTGAATTTTATGGCCCCAGGGTCAGGGGTTTTGGTACTAGGGCGGGGCTTTATAGATTATATAGTGAAAATGCATTATTTCTTTGAAAATCTTCTTCTCTGCTCCTGGGTATTAAATAAACTAACTAAGTACATAGTTATGATGAGCAAGAGTGGCTCTACCAACATTGTGAATTTTATGGCCCAAGGGTTAGGGGTTTGGTTCTAGGGCGGGGCTATATAGATTATAGAGTGAAATGCATTATTTCTTTGAAACTCTTCTTCTCTGCTCCTTGGTATTAAATAAACTAAGTACATAGATATGATAAGCAAGTGTGGCTCTACCAAAACCGTGAATTTAATGGCCCCAGGGTCAGGGGTTCTGGTGTTAGGGTAGGGCTCTATTGATTATATAGTGAAAAACAGTTCTTTGAAAATCTTCCTCTCTGCTCCTGGTTATTGAATAAAGGATGACTGCACTTAAGGAAACTTAGAAATTGCGACATAATTAATTTCAAAAACGGGCATATTTCTTTTAATGGTAGAAATGACCAATGTCTTAACTGCAACTTTGTGTAATTACGTTACTTAAAAGTTCGTTGAATATTATAATTAACCACGTGATTCTATACCCAGGTAACTCTGTGAATACTAAAATTCAATCACGTGACGTGTAAGGAAACACGCATTCTGCTGGGCGATAGTGATTGTCCATATCTGTTTCAATCCATTCCCATCGAGCCACGGGTTATTCTTTTTTCTCTTAGACATCGATAAGATTTTTCTTAATATATTTATCTCAAAAGCGTTTCATTTTAATATATTTACATGCATATATTTTCGAGTGTATTATATGTCTCTACATGTTCGTAGTCTACAAGAAAAAGAGATTTATTTATTATGTTTTGAACCATCGCTTATCATGAACATCCAAAGTAAGATCCAGTATATAAGAATGAAATCATACCATCCCCAGCACGCTTATTCATGGAGAGAAGAAATTAAGAAAAACTTAAGTAATTGTGACGTTTTTCTTTTTTTTTTGTTATAAAAACGGAAAAATAAAGTAAATCTTAATGTTGTTAACGGGTCTCGATCCCAGACCTCAATATTATTGATTCTGTGCATTACCGACTGAGCTAGTCAGCACTTATATTCGAACACGCGAATTGTTGACAACAGCCATTGCTGTTGATTATCAATGGCTACTTCTACCGATCGATGTTATTTCTTAATAGTTATATACTTTATTTGGAAACTTAAAAAATAATAGTGACAAAGTTATGCCAGAGAGAGATAGAGATAGAGAGAGAGAGAGAGAGAGAGAGAGGGAATACACCAAATATAAATACAGTAACTATTCTAATTTTAGACCACTCTTCACAATATTAGCTCCGCCTCTTATATGCATATTTATAAATCTTATCTCCAATCAAGGGCAGATAAGTCTAATTTCCCTTTATTTGCAGAGAGGTGGGGTAAGAAAACAACAAATTATTCATTGCAATGCAGTTTATAACCTTTATGACATTGCCTTTCATTTGGAAATAGACCAAACTCTATAACAAATGACTTAAGGCAATAATAAAAATAAAAATAGATGTGACAACAGAGATTAAAAAAGACCCAAAAACCGGCTTTAAGTGCAGTCATCCTTTAATTAGTATATAGTTATAATGAGCAAGAGTGCCTCAACCTGATTTGTAAATTTAATGTCCCCTAGCTGTGTCAGGGGTTTACCCATTTTGCGTAAGTGGAGTCTTTTGATTCTTTAGTGAAAATACTTTAATTCTTTGAAAATCTTTTGCTTTGCACCTGGGTATTATGCCAATGATCTAAGTATATATATCTATGATGAAAAAAGGTGCCTATCAAATGGTGAATTCCATGCCCCCCCCCCCCGGGTCAGGGGTAGGGGGGTGTTACATAGTCTGAAAAAAAATTAATGCTTTGAAATCGGCTCTTAAGTATTAATCAACCATTTATGGTGAAATAAAATTTATGATAAAATTTCGAAAATTTTGAAATAAGTGGCCTCAGGGTCAGTAATTCCATTGGGGTGGGGTGCACAACTGGTTATAAGTTGGAAGAGCATTTTTTCTTTATTACTCTGATCTACCTCTGGGCATTAAGTAACTAGAGTAAGTAAACTAAGTGTATAATTATGATAAGCAGTGGTGCCTCTTTCAAAATTGTGAATTTCATGGCCTCTGGTTTAAAACATGAACCAAATTCAATTGTTCGAAAGTTGTTACATGATACTCAGGTGACCTATAAGGCCCGTGGGTCTCTTGTCTTAAATATTAGTGGTCTTGTTGTTCAAATTATTATTCGAAAAGGCAGTTCGATTTTTGGAGTAGTTAAGAGAGCAACAATTTTGTAAAAAATCAAAAGGTTTTTGAGAGGAAGGACTAGAATCAGGAATACACTTTATTGATTTCTTCATGGCAGCGTCCAAACCCACAACTCATGAAGAGAGTAAAGGAGTTTTTTGGATAAACAGAACGTTAATATTTATTCACACAATAATGTTCGCCAAATCCGTCACCCTTTGACTTGGATCATTTTCCAAATTTAAAGAAACACTTTTTAGAAAGAAAAAAAACTAGTCTAGGAAAACATATGATCTGCCATTATCTAGAATGCGAAGGGCCTTACTTAAAATTTAGTTCTAAAAACAATCAGAAATTGAATAAAAATGTTACGGACAAGTGTTTTAATTCAAGGAGAATATCTATGCAAGTGAGTTAAGTCTACATATTGAGGTTTCTATGCAAAATATCTATTTAAATTCCATAATTGCTCTATCTACCGCACAGAAAATGTTAAGACTTGTTTTCTAATATATTCTTGGTACCAACGAGATGCGATAGCCAGTACACATTATGACGCCATCGACCTCTACTACAAAAGTTTATAAGACATCAACATCACCAAATTCACTTCGGCGCAAGGGCATACCTTATTTTGTTTTACAGAAACAAGGTAGGAAAAGAGGCGGGATATTCCAAGGATTTGAGATATTGCTGCATAAATGTCGGCACTGTAATTGTTTAGTTTCTACTCGTGCAGTTTTAAGTTTAAACAGGGTAAAAATACACAGTCCAGTGCAAGTTTCTTAACTTTTTAACGATTGAGAAAGTGCATAGGACTTGTGCAGCAATTTTATTAATTTTAAGAATATTCTCCTTAATATTATACATTTATTGTTTAAAATTCAATATGATATGCCCTTGCGCCGACGTAGTTTTGTTGATGTGTATTATTACCTTGAATGGGAGAGAACAATGACGTCATAATATGACGTGATATGACGTCATAATGTGCACTTGCATTAATATACTGTGGGCACTAACTATGTATAAGAAAATCAAATTGAACTTTCTCTGTACATAAAATAAATTGTGAGTTTTTATTAGCTCATTTGCATAGAAACGGCCGTATTTAATCTGAACTCACTTGCAAAGATAAGTTATTAAGACTAAGTCATTGAAAAGCATCGTTTGCTTCTTTTTGAACACCGAGGACATTATGTATTGAACAGCCCTCGTATGTAAATAAATATAGTAAGACGTACAACTCAGTGATCAACAGACCATAAATGAATCTTAATGCCCAAATAAAGACAATTCTAACCGATAATTACCTACACAATTGACCAATGCATATTAAACATTGTCACAATGTCATTTCTGACATTTAACTTAGTTAGCTATAGTGAATCAAAGTTCCAAAGTTTAATTATAGTAAATTAGATTTCCAAGCTTCACTAAGGGAAATCAAAGTTCCTAAGGTTTACTATAGTACATAATTTAATTTTGCTTGTATTCTTGCCTCTCATTGGTTGATTTCCAAAAAGGAACGCATAACATTTTGTATAATCTGGTTTGGTATGGGGACACACCCCCTTGACAACCAGCTGAATCACCTGTATCCATCAATCCCCTCATTTCCAGTCCGTGGGATTCATGAAAAAATTCCAGAATTAATGAATGTACCTTTCACCTCAAACAGTAACTCGATCTTACCTCGTGTAAACAAGCATCATTGCTGCTAGATCTATGTATCAGTTATTACCTCCCCTCGCTTCATATCACTTCCGTTACTACGGTTGTATTATTGCGCGGTAAATTTGAACTCATAAAAATAACACAAGTTTACATCCCCAGTTGAATAATTATTTTAAAATTAAATTATAAGGAATGACTCTAATTCTTGGCCAAATTATCGAGTATAATATGGTTTGGGTCAGTTTACGCTTTTTTATAATCCGCTTCGCGGATTATAAAGCGTAAACTGACCCGAACCATATTATACTCGATAATTTGGCCAAGAATTAGAGTCATTCCTTAAATAAAAGTTCCATAGTCTTTACTATGGTAAAGTTACAAAAGTTTTTATTTTAGTACATCAAAGTTTCAAAATTTTACTATAGTGAATCAAAGTTTCAAAATTTAAACTATAGTAAATCAAAGTTCCACAGTTTTCATTATAGTAAATCAAAGTTCCAAAGTGGTAGTTTAGTTTGCTATAGTAAGCTATTGTTAACTTAAGTTTACAACTAGATTTTTTTAGGAACGTAACATAGAGATATGACAGACCGTTCGTGTAATATTGAATATTTCATGTCATTAATCACCTACATGTTAATTTATATTGTAATATGATATAATGATATATTAAGTAATAAGAACAGTGTTTCATAAGATGACTGGGAAATGAACTAGGTTGGTACATGTACATGATCATCTCTACTTATCTAAAATAAAGCAAGAATTGTGCCCAAAAACACGGCTAATGAATATTTTGTTGTACTTTCAGTTAAAACTGAAAGGCAGCTTTTATTAACTCTTCAGTGGCCATTCAGCAAACTGGTTACATGTATCAACAGTCAGAGGTTTATTTGTATTTAAAATGTTTACTAATGTTTTAAACTGGCTATATATCTAAGAAAAATATGCCTTAATAATCACTATATCTTTATAAAATATATAATACTAATCCAAAATGATTTTTAATTTTCTAATTTGATTCAGAAAACAAAATTTTTTCAAGTGATAAAAAATAATGATCAGAAAGTCGATTCATAACTTAATTAAATGTTGCATAAGTTTGCATTGTTTTTTTTCTTTCTATAAAATCTCTAAATTGGTGATAAATATTCAAATGAATAAGCAATCAGTCAATCTGAAAAAAAATAGAACTTTACAGTCAAGATGCTCTTAAATATAAACATGAAAACAAAATATTATCTTACTTTTACAGGTCAAATATAAATTTCGTTATTCTTATGTCAATCTAACACATTCTATAGTGCTTACATTTTTCATTTAAATATATTGAACGATGAGACAGAATGAATAAAATTTATACTTTTTCTGGAAAAACTTTTAATATGCTGTGGGCACTAAGTATGAAAAAGAAAATCAAACGGAACTTTCTCTGTATGTAAACAAGATGTGTTTGTGAAACACAGATGTCCCCATTTTGTAACATAGCGAATATCAAACTCTTCTTAAATGCAATTTTAATATATTTGTACCTCAACTAGGGTATTCTAATTGGGAAAAAAATTAAAATATGAAAGTAGACAAAGGTTAAACTTTAACCTTTGTCTACTTTCATATTTTAAAATTTTAAAATCTCTAAGATCAAAGTCAAAAGGTAAAAGGTAATTGAAATCCTATAAAAGGTCTTGCCACAAAGAATACATATGTATGGTATAGAAGCCCCAGCCCTGACCCTTCAAAAGTTATGGTCAAAATTAACCAATTTCAAAAGTTGTTCAAACACTAAGGTCAATTCCAAAAGGACAACGGTATTGGCACACGTATCAAATGAAAGATCTTCTCACAAGGATTACATGTGTGAAGGATGAAAGCTCTAAACCATTTAAATGTTATGGCCAAGGTTAAAGTTTATTCATAAAGAACGGAAATATAAAAAAAAATCATGATCAAAAAGTGAAATTTGTTGGTATCTGATGAAAGATCTTTTCTCAAAAAAGACATATATAAAGTATAAAAGTCCTGGTACTTATATGCATTGTTCAAAAAATATAATCAAAGTAAAAGTTTGGAATTTTTATTTAAAAATGGGTCAAACTCCAAGATCAAGGTCAAAAGGTCAAATGTGATGGTACCCAAAGAAAGTTTATGTAACAAGGAATACACACGTGAAAAATTAAAATCAAAGCTCCACTAAATTAAATGTTATGGGCAAGGTTAGAGTTTTTGAAGAAAAACAGACAGACGGACGGACACGACAAAATCTATAACCCCCCGAAATTTACAGTGGCATAAATATACAACCAATGCATTTTTTTTTACCTAGTTCGCTTACAAACGCCCATACCTAGCTTAAACTCACTTTTGTGAGAGAAAAATTCTCTAGAACGGGACGTAAAACAACATACAATCAATTAATTAATCAATCAGTTAAGTACTAGGTGCCAAATTCAACACGCCTTATTTGCAAAGTGTCGATTTTTGTTTTAAATATATACTTGTTACCTTGCTTTAATCTCTTTTATTCTAAACTTGAAAATGACTTATTGGTAAGCTTTTCATATAACCAATGATCTATAACAAACCACAATAAGCAATGGATGTCTAAGAAAAGCGCGAACTTTTAAAAATATTTTATTTATTGCTCGACCGCAATTACTCAATCGTTGCACTTTACAAATTGTTTGGTTAAGAAGAAGATGACTTTGATATTAAAATGCATAAATTAATTTTACTTGAAATATATTTTATTAAGATCACTTTAACAGTCTTTAATTTTTAAATTTTAGGTGAAGTCTAATTTCATCAGATAGACCAATAATGGCATTATCGCTTCTGACAACAGATGAAAAAAACTTCATTCACCTCAGTATAGCGACGCTAGAGGAAATACCGCGTATTTTTAGAATACTTTTAGAGAGTCAGATTCAGCCACATAATTTACCCGCAGCAGTGCAATCGTGTGCTACTTTAAAACTTCGAAAAGATCAAAGCGATGATGCGATACCAACACCTCCAAATATACCAAATTACGAACGTTTTGACGTTACTTTGCTTTACACTCTTCTTCGAAACCTCTGTCCCAAGGCATTCAAACCAAGTAAAGGATGGGGATCTGAACCAACAAACAATGAACTTCGTCTTGGGGATGATATTGAGAGGCTGAGAATTTTTCGTAACAACTCTTTCGCACATTTGAAAAAACCATGCATACCTGATTCCGATTTTAAGACGCAATGGACATCGCTTGAAAACATCTGTCAAAGAATGGAAAAAAACATGAAAAAATACTCTTGTAGAACTCCTTATCTGAATGGCCTCAACGATATTTTGAAAAGAGAATTGGGAGGAGATTGTTTATTATATTATCAGTTTTTACTGGAGATAAGAAATCAAATTACTGAACTATCTGAAGAATTTAAAGGTATAGGACAGATGTGTCTGCAATACGTAGGGAGTTCTAATATGTTTTAAATACAATTAAATCAATCTTTTTCAATGAAATACTTAAAAAAGTGCGATTATGTCTTAAAAAGTGAATGGCAATGCTTATATTTGGAATAAGAAAATTAAAGAAATTTGTATAAGAATTTTTTCACTCAAAAATTATTTTCAGAAACATAATTATATTATTTATGATTTAAATCAAATTAATTGCTTTCTCCATCTTTATTCTGAAAAAAAACCTTATAAATAAAGTTGTTTATTCAAATAGAAGACTAGTTTTATTTCTAACAATATGAACTGGATCTGTTATAAGTCTTCTTAACTGAGAAGATATTAAACTAAAAAAATCAATCTCGTTTATATATGAAATTGCTGTAATAATATTTAGTCCTTTTTAAAATAGCAGTCCTAGAAATATGTGGTCCTACAGAAGTATGGTACGGGACAGATGCAGAAATGGAAATTGCTTCTGAATGTGAATCAAACAATATCATTTATTGGAGGAAGAAAGTAGGTGCAATCGTGCATGAAATCAATAGGACAACTGAAAAGTATCAAGGCAGTTCAAATAAGAAGCTTATTATTCGAAAGGTCACACGTGAAGATGAGGGAGAATACCAAGCCACAATGCAAACAAAATCGTGTCACATATGTATCCAATCCGATCAAATCGATTTGAAAGTTTTAGGGAGTATGTATATCAACTCACTTATTGTTGAAAAAAATATCTAAAATACTTCCGACATGCTTCTACAATAGGCTGTTAAAGATAAAAATGAACTAAGTGCTAATTTATCAGTCTAGTCTTGATTTTGTTTGCTCGGAATTGCATTTATTTTATCAAATACGTTTAATTTAAATTGCTTTATTAAGACATTAAATTAATTGTGTTCAAATTATTTTCTCAGACATTCCATGTGTGATTTTGTCGGGAGCTGAAAGTGTTTGTTTTGGAAACCTATCAGAAATCTCTGCAGCAATTAAATCGGACCTCCCCATTCTTGAAATGAATTGGGGGAAACTTGTTGATGACCAGTTTGTGGATTTTGATGTGCACATTCCAAAATATAAAGGAAGTTTTTTGGAAGACCAGACATCGAAGCTTGTGATCAATGATGCCAATTTCGAAGACGAAAGTATTTATTGCCTTGCTGTTAGAAACGTTGTTGGGGAGGGTTGGAGTAACCCTTTTGTTTTCGAGTAACAGGTTGTAAGTACTTGAATCACAATAATGTATTAATCTGATATATCATTTTAAGTTTATATTCAAGGTTATCATTATGTTTTACTAACCATATGATTTTGCAATCTGATTTTTCAGCTAAGCCAGTGATCACCATTGGTCATATAACTGACCTGAAAGCAAGATCTGTAACGATAATAAGTAACATAACCACGACTGAAAATTCTCCACCCGTAGATTCAATCCATTGGTCAAAAAACGGAAGCGTCATTCCCGTACTTGAAATCCCCGATAAATACCAACACCTGCAGGATGAGAAAAGAATTCTTTGCATATTGAAGATAAATGAGCTTGATGCTGGGTCCTATAAATGCGTGGCGAAAAATCTGGTTGGGTCCTCTGAAAGTGAGAGCGTTCGATTAGGTATTTGTTTTTGTAACATAATTATGGAAGAGTTTCTAATCCATACATCAATTTTTAAACCAAAAAAGAACGTTTTGACTCATTTACACGCACATCTAAATGTACTCGTACAGTACCTACAAGATTTCATTTAGTTTACCTTTTAAGTGTAAATATATTAATTACCAATCTATGAAAAAAGTCATGCAAAGAGTTAAATATAAGTGATGAGCCAAATTCAATAGTTTTATGGATTTCTCTGCTCGATTTCCAAAAGCTCCATAAATTACTTTTAATTTCATTTCATGTTAATAAACATTGGTATCTAAAAATGCTTTTTCGGGATAAAAATTTCTACTTTTAATTAGGCCTTTCTGAGAAGTTCAAAGAACCTTGAAGCACATTGAGAGGCATATCTTTAATTTGTTGCATGAAAAGATTAAATTTTCAAGCTTCATTTGAAGACTTTTTTGATTAAATTATAAATCAAAGAGTTGTCCTTCCTGGCTGAGGGTCGGAGTCCCTTAAAATTAAATATAAATACTTCATGACTTATTCAATATCTCATCAAATATTCTTATTAACTGTTATTATAAAAATAAACATTTTTTAAGTATAAAACTAAGAAGACGTTAATATTTCTGTGATAGACTTTGAATATGTACATGTTTATTTTTGCACCTTCAGCATTTTTCTGGATTTAGACAATATTCGAGGTCAATTTAAATTAAAACCAAACTAATATAGCTGTTGCTTTTACATTTTATTAAACATAAACAGAGATATCTATCTCTTTTAGAGATCAACTTCAAAAACATGTATTTAAAAAAAAAATCCTGACTCCAAGCCAAAAGAAATTGATTTGAAAAATAAAACTCGGTTGGAAAAAAATTATTATACCCGCACTTTCTAAAGAAAGTTCGGGTATATTGTTGTTACTCATGTCCGTCCGTCCGTCCGTCTGTCACACTTTTCTTCCCTGAACTCCTCCTACATTTTACACAGTAGCTTAATGATCTTTTGGGAGATGGTTGGTGGAGTCATGTAGATGTGCAGTTGGGTTTCGGAATTTTGATTTTGCCCCGGGGGGTCAAATGGGGGTCGAAAAATGACGTTTTTTTATGCTAAAAGCCCCATCTTCCCTGAACTCCTTCTACATTCACTACTGGACGAAAAAAGTGCTGAGAATCCCAAATTTTACTGATAAAGTTTGATAATTACTGATAATGTGCTGTTGTTTCTGATAAATACTGATATTTACTGTTATTATTACTGTTGTTGCTGATATTTTTTGTTGTTTCTGATAAATACTGATAATTACTGTTGCCTTTTACTGTTGAGTCTGATAAATACTGATAAATACTGTTGAGGTACTGTCGTTGCTGAGAATTGCTGATAATTACTGTTGAGGTACTGTCGTTGCTGAGAATTGCTGATAATTACTGTTGAGGTACTGTCGATGCTGCGATTTACTGATAATTACTGTGGTCATTGTTTTTAACCTGGGAATGGATTAAAATAAAACAACGGGCTATAAAAACCTTCAATTATTACAGTACTTTCTTTTACTTGAATTATCATGGCAAAATTTTCATATTTTTTTTAAATGTTCTTCTTATGGCAAAATTACATGACTGTATGTATGTATGCTGATCTCAATTTCTACATTACGTTAACTTTGTGAAAATTTTGACAATAATCAAATGAATTATTAATAGAATGAATATATAGAAATAGAATTAATAAAAAAAAATTAACGGCAGAAAAAAATGGAATTTTACTTTTGCATAAGATCTTATTGAAAAATAAACTGTAAATAAAAGAAAATTATGCTATCTTAAAAAAGATCCATCGCCGCCTTTCCCGACTCGAAGAAAAGTATGTAGGGAGATCGGTTATCTTTTTTTTTCAATAATAAGAAAAAAGATCGTAATGGATGGGAAAAAAATCGGGATAAAAAAAGTTTCCTGCAGGTTAGAAAAGTTGGATTTGTTCCGTTTTCACTAGGTCAACTGGTCGAATTTGGACAACATTTTGTTTTTGAAGGCCTTTTTTTCTCGAAAACAATTATATTTATCTTGTTAAATGTTCAGTTTTCTGGTCTCTTTTTGTCGAAATATTTGAAAAATTTGCTCGGAAATAGAAATTTTATCCCTTTTAAAAAGTAACATTTTAATTAATAATTTATTTATTTATTCATTTATTTTAATGTTATGTAGACGTTTGTAGATCGTCCAAGAATTAAACTACTCCACATGTACATATGTACAAGTACACACTGTATGCATGTGCAACCGGCAAATGGGGCGAGCTGATTAAAAATTAGAGGTTAAGAATCCCCAGTACAAAGGTACATGTATTTAGTTTGTCTTAAAAGTTAAATATAAAATCATTTTTTATTTAATCAGTTTTGAAATCTCATTGATTTTTTTTATTTGATTTTATGGAATGGGAAATAAGAAATGAAATGAGACTTAATGTAATATCTTACTATTAGTACATTTTTGTTTATAATCAAATTAATCGATTTTAATTTTGCATGGTAAAAAGTTGAAAGGAAAACACCTTTAAATTGATTTCAATTGATCAAAAATCGGTGATCGACCTGTGATTTGGCTGTATTGTGTACATGTCTTCAGCCCCGGGGTAGAACGGGGTACAACTTGTATATTCCATGCAAATTGTAGTGGTCAGCGTAACAATGGGCACTAATTACCTATTGTTCTTCGTCTGCGGCTACCGGTGTTATCAATAAACAAACTACCTACACTGTACATGTACTCGCTACTTCGGAACAATCTTAAAGTTTATAGTCGCACGAAAAAAAAAATCCGTAACATTGAATTTGATGACAAATAAAATTGATAGAAAAATATTTAGAATAGAACACTTTGGTACTATAATGAAAAAAAAGAAGATATATACATGTACATCATGTACGTTGTACAGACTAATTTCAGACTTACGCATATTTCTTCAATCAATCCATCCTTTACATTTGAATCTTTTTACCATTTTACTTTAGTATACATAGACCACAAAAACATATAAAATGTATGTGATTTTATACATAACAGTAGGACTGGTCTAAAAGGCATGCGTGAATAAGAAACTAAATTAAAAACTAGAGGTACTGTGAGCAATGAGCTCACTAAATGATACCCCCCGCCTCCCATATGGTTATAACCGATGACAAAGTCCATGTTTTGTCAAGGCCGGCAAACCCAAAATATGTGTCAGATCAAAAAGTAAAATAGGAGGTGCACAATGGCAATATGTAATAAAGATTCTGTGAAAGTTTCATTAAATTTCACTCAGTGGTACATGTATAAGAGGAGTTGCGGATAAGAGATGGGTACCCTAAAGCGTAACAGACGGACGGACGGACGTACAGACGGACGGACGGACAGACAGACGGACGGACGGAATTAACGATTACTATATACCCTCCCGCTTTTCAAGCGGGGGGTATAAAAATTCGTAGGTTGCTATAAATGCGAAGTAAGGGAATTTAGGCCGGGGAGTATATTTTGTTTATCAGATAAAAGAATATTCCAGGGGAGGTGGTCACATGTATTTTCAATTCTGAATCTCTGCTAACGATTGTTTGGGACCGGTAAATACGTAGACGAGAAATTGACTTCACTTTTTAATAAAAAAAAGTGTGCAAAATATACAATCATATAGATATAAAGAGAAAGATTGTTTAGTGAAGGACTTTTTTGAATTAATATTAGCATTAATTGTTCCCAATTCAGATGCAGGGAAACTCCACTTCGCTTAATCCGAAAAAAAAACCTTAAATGTATGGATTTTGAATGTCAGAAACATGCATGACGTTGTGTATCGCACTCATGAATAAATGTTATAATTACTTCAGTTCTGAAATGTGTATGGTTCATTGCAATTGATTCTCTAAAAAAAATTTATTCATGCATATAAAAAAATCGATAAGTATATTATCATAACTTGCATGACTTTTAAAACACACAACTAAAGAACAGACCTTGCCCTAGTATCGGCTATCACTTAATTGTAAACAGCTAGTATTTCACCCCCTCCTTTTTGTGCTACAATCAAGTAAAATCATATAAATAAGCACCAAGTCTGTACTGTTCGTTTATACAAAGGTCTCGGAGAAAAATGGAATTAAAAAATAATTATAATCACTGCACAAAATTCTAATTTTACAAAAATGCAAGCCGTAACGATATCCCTATGTCAGAATGTACTAATAATTGACCCGATTCTAAAACGAAAGTAGAACTTTTACACGTGGTTGACATGTATGTTCAATAACTACAAGCACAAAGTTTGCATTAATGGAAAAAGTTTATTCAAGTTATGATTTATTTTATTTAGTTTTTTAATTGACTGACCGCATATAACATGTGTAAGGAGTGGCGCATAATATTAGAAGCCATATGCACATAGACTTAACACTGTTTGGGACCGGTAAATACGTAGACGAGAAATTGACTTCACTTTTTAATAAAAAAAAGTGTGCAAAATATACAATCATATAGATATAAAGAGAAAGATTGTTTAGTGAAGGACTTTTTTGAATTAATATTAGCATTAATTGTTCCCAATTCAGATGCAGGGAAACTCCACTTCGCTTAATCCGAAAAAAAAACCTTAAATGTATGGATTTTGAATGTCAGAAACATGCATGACGTTGTGTATCGCACTCATGAATAAATGTTATAATTACTTCAGTTCTGAAATGTGTATGGTTCATTGCAATTGATTCTCTAAAAAAAATTTATTCATGCATATAAAAAAATCGATAAGTATATTATCATAACTTGCATGACTTTTAAAACACACAACTAAAGAACAGACCTTGCCCTAGTATCGGCTATCACTTAATTGTAAACAGCTAGTATTTCACCCCCTCCTTTTTGTGCTACAATCAAGTAAAATCATATAAATAAGCACCAAGTCTGTACTGTTCGTTTATACAAAGGTCTCGGAGAAAAATGGAATTAAAAAATAATTATAATCACTGCACAAAATTCTAATTTTACAAAAATGCAAGCCGTAACGATATCCCTATGTCAGAATGTACTAATAATTGACCCGATTCTAAAACGAAAGTAGAACTTTTACACGTGGTTGACATGTATGTTCAATAACTACAAGCACAAAGTTTGCATTAATGGAAAAAGTTTATTCAAGTTATGATTTATTTTATTTAGTTTTTTAATTGACTGACCGCATATAACATGTGTAAGGAGTGGCGCATAATATTAGAAGCCATATGCACATAGACTTAAAACTGTATACAATAAAAAAAGAATTAGCCTACAGAAAGACGTATATTTCATTGACTGAAAATCACTCTGCATAAGATTTATGTCATGTAGTGCACAATCCTTAAGCCTTAACAAATAATTTAAAAGAGATTGAGAGAGAGAGAAAGCTAGAAAGCGACACGATATAAAATTCGCAGGGAGGACATCGGAGAACTAGAGCGCGCTGTCTACATAATCTATATATATAAAAAAAATAATTAAAGATGCTTCAATTTAATTATTTAACCCTGTTACATTCTTCTATAAAATAACAAAGTGTTTGCTTCAAGACTAGATTTTATGAAAAATATTTAATACTGTCTTGTTAAAATGAGAGCTTAATTTAAAAGTAATTGGAAAAGGGGGGGGGGGGTGTTTTCAACTTAATGTGCTCATGCATTTTCAGTTCTCCACACGGTAAAATAAATTGATATTTAAAACCATTGACTGTATTAAAGTATTAAAGAAATCCACAAAAAAGCTTTTGATGACAGTACACATACATGTGAGAAAAAATATGAGATGAGATTTTTTTAACAAAAATTAAACTTTTTAAAAAAGTACTTGGGAAGAAAAACCACTGCAAATACAACAGAATAATTTTCCTCAGATAATGTCATCTACGTGTAAGGAGAAATTTAGAGAAAAAACATAAACATTATGAAAGCTTATGTTAACATTATAGTCAAAAATTATTATAATGAAATTAATATATGAAAACTGAAAACAAATTAATAAAATGTGACTTTTTTATTTAGAATATTTTATTTTGTAATTGACTGTAATGAATTTGTTAAAATATTTTTTTTAGAAAAAACAAATTTAATAATCATTTCTCAGGCTATTTTAATCCATTCCCAGGTTAAAAACAATGACCACAGTAATTATCAGTAAATCTCAGCATCAACAGTACCTCAACAGTAATTATCAGTAATTCTCAGCAGCGACAGTACCTCAACAGTATTTATCAGTATTTATCAGACTCCACAGTAAAAGACGACAGTAATTATCAGTATTTATCAGCAACAACTAAAATTATCAGCAACAACAGTAATAATAACAGTAAATATCAGTAATTATCAGCAAGAACAGCACCGTATCAGTAATTATCAGACATTATCAGTAAAATTTGGGATTCTCAGCACTTTTTTCGTCCAGTAGTGATTTTACTCAGCAGCCTAATCATCTTTTTGGAAATGGTTGGTGTGTCATGCAGATGTGCAGTAGGGTTTCGGAATTTTGATTTTGCCCCGGGGGGTCAAATGGGGGTTGAAAAATGACGTTTTTTATGCAAAAAGCCCCTTCTTCCCTGAACTCCTTCTACATTTGACTCAGCAGCCTAATCATCTTTTGGGAAATGGTTGGTGGTGTCATGTAGATGTGCAGTAAGGTTTCGGAATTTTGATTTTGCCCCGGGGGGTCAAATGGGGGTCGACAAATGACGTTTTTTATGCAAAAAGCCCCTTCTTCACTGAACTCCATCTACATTTGACTCAGCAGCCTAATCATCTTTTGGGAAATGGTTGGTGGTGTCATGTAGATGTGCAGTAAGGTTTTGGAATTTTGATTTTGCCCCGGGGGGTCAAATGGGGGTCGAAAAATGACGTTTTTTATGCAAAAAGCCCCTTCTTCCCTGAACTCCTTCAACATTTGACTCAGCAGCCTAATTATCTTTTGGGAAATGGTTGGTGGTGTCATGTAGATGTGCAGTAGGGTTTCGGAATTTTGATTTTGCCCCGGGGGGTCAAATGGGGGTCGACAAATGACGTTTTTTATGCAAAAAGCCCCTTCTTCACTGAACTCCTTCTACATTTTACTCAGCAGCCTAATCATCTTTTGGGAAATGGTTGGTGGTGTCATGTAGATGTGCAGTAAGGTTTTGGAATTTTGATTTTGCTATGATCAATTTAAAATGTTATTTTTTTGAAAGTAGGTAAAACTTTAAGGTCAAAGTCTCACTTGAGTTAAAAAATCATAGTACATTTACAAAGTTTTGTGGTAATGTACATCGTAACATGTGAAATATGAAAGCCCTATCTCCTATTATTCAAAAGTTATGACCAAGGTTAAATTTATTAAAGATGCACATGCTGTCAAAGATGGACAGACTCAGACAGACAAATGAGATTTAATGTTCCCTCCCTTTTCCAAAAACGGGGGACAATAATGCCCTTGCTGTTCTTGAGAGGAAGATTTATGATGGAAAAATCGATCCCCTTCATATTTCTTAACGTTAAATCAATATTGTGTTTTATGTCATTTGTTGATGCATTAACAGCTCTCAGCAGTATGTATTAGCATATGAAGTTTGATAAATAATGTATCTTGAATTGTTTATTCAAAACTGATCTAAACATTAATTCTAGAAAAATTAGGTCAAGGTCATAGGAAATATCAAGGTCAAAAAGAGTGAAGCATTGTAAAGCTTACATTAGTAATCTATACTGTATCATCATGTGAAGTTTCATTACACAACTTGAATGGTTTCTTTAAAATAAAGCTATAAACACTAACTTAAAGAAAAGTTAAGTGAAGGTCAAAGGAAAAGTCAAGGTAAAAAAATATTGCTGCAGTTGGATAGTTTACATCAGTATATGCATCAACATATGAACTTTGATAAGAATATCTAGAAAGTTTCTTTGAGCTCATGGAAAGACAGATGGAAGGGTAGAGGATTGACATGACAAACACTATACATGTATTCCTAATCATGGCGTGGCATAAAAAACTTGAATCTACATTAAATGAGGATGTTTCCATATCAAGATTATACAAGCAAATTCAAAGAATTGTGGTCCTCTGCTTTCTGTATTTTAGTGAATGGGATGCCATAATTTATGGCAGATTGTGTGTCAAATATGCACCCCTATCATATGTCAATTTATGAAAATTAGGTCAAAGTGGAAAAATCATAGCATGCTCGGAAATATTTTGTTGCAGGAAATGTACATGTCAAATATGAAAGTCCCATCTCTTTTCAATCAAAAGTTATATATTATATAATATAATATTTTTGAAAAGTAGGTTAAACTTCTAGGTCAAGGTCACAGAGTCAAACGTCACGATATATTTAGAAAAGTCTTTTCACATGTAATATACATGTATAATTTAATTGAATGCCCTATCTTTTCTCTTTTAATATGATCAATTTAAAATGTTATTTTTTTGAAAGTAGGTAAAACTTTAAGGTCAAAGTCTCACTTGAGTTAAAAAATCATAGTACATTTACAAAGTTTTGTGGTAATGTACATCGTAACATGTGAAATATGAAAGCCCTATCTCCTATTATTCAAAAGTTATGACCAAGGTTAAATTTATTAAAGATGCACATGCTGTCAAAGATGGACAGACTCAGACAGACAAATGAGATTTAATGTTCCCTCCCTTTTCCAAAAACGGGGGACATTAATGCCCTTGCTGTTCTGGAGAGGAAGATTTATGATGGAAAAATCGATCCCCTTCATATTTCTTAACGCAAATCAATATTGTGTTTTATGTCATTTGTTTGTTTGTTGTTAAATATTCCTCCGTATAATCCCTATTTACCGCCCCTGCCCCTATAAGCGCCCCCTTACATGTAGGTATTCATGTATGCAAATTACTACTTGTTTTTACATTTTTACAAGTTTATATATACAAATAGTTTAATGTGGTCCATCTCTTTGAATGATTTTCATTCCTAATCATGTAATTCTAGGAGGATAGGTTGATGAATAAAATGTCAAGCAATCTTACAATTGATGCACTTTTATTTAATTTAATGCAGTCATATTGTGAACATTTCCACTTCATTAGGAGAGTGGGGATGACTCCAGGGGTTCACAACCTCTATACCATTAAATTAACATAACATAACACAAAAAAAAATTATGTATAGTCAAATGGAAAAAGTTTCCTACTAGCCTATTTAGGAGTCACATGATCATTTGTCATTACAGGGACAGGGAGTGGATTTGGAGATCCCCCCTGGAATTTGCAGGACTGTAATATATACTGAAGCAAATAAAAATGACCTTGGATGCCCTCCAGCCTAGAAAACCGAGACCAGCATAACTTCTCTTTTTTTTTTGCTTCTCAGGAAATTCTTTTCTGGAAATCCTCCTCCCTCCCAGAAAAAAATTCTGTATCTTGTTACTGAATGTAACGTCCATAACGGGCGATAACTCTTCAGAATGTGAAATTTGTCTTATTGCAGCATCGGATGTCCTTTGATTCTTTAAACTTTAACCTAACCGTTTGCATTTCAGACTATTTTACCCAAATCTATACCAACTCTTGTACTTACCGACATAGGTCCCGTAAACTTCATGAATCATAATCCAATTAAAACACAAAATAATTCCTACTGACATATATATATGCAATGATGTGTACACCACACTAGTACTGCACGTGCAGTCCAATCTAAAAATGATAGTGGTAAAACTAGTACTTAAGTTGGGTACGTGACGCAAGCCCAATGTGATGCAGGTGTTCAGATACATTTATAGTACAAGAACAAATTTAAAATTATCATTTACAAAAGATGTTTTATCTTAACTTTGCCATCTAGGCCTATTTCCAAAAACAGGCAAAAAGGGTGTGTTTGTGTGTGTGTGTTGATCGGAGAGGGGTGGGGGATTGACTAAATTGATTGGGTATATGGCAGCTTTCAAGGTGTTTCTGCCTAATCAAACATAAAAAAGTTTGAACATTTTGAAAAAATCATCAAAAGCGCTTTGCACTAATTTGAATAATATTATTTGTTGTTAATCTATATGAGAAAATAGACTCAAAAAGTATTAATTATAGGCCAAAAAATTATATCCCCCCTTTATCAAACCTAATTTACATCATTAATTAAATTCTGTTGTTAAATTTCAGACTGGTAGCGAATTAAGAAAATGAAATACCTATAAGATCGAGGCTCATGGGTCACATGGTCACCGTAGCATATTATGCTCCAGGGGAGGATCCAGCAATTTTTGAAAGGGGGGTCCAGGGTTGTGTCTCTCTATCCCCCCCACTCCCCTTTTACACACTTTCAGGCAAACATTCACACACACATGCATGGAAAAATATAAGATTGTGGAAAATAATACCTTTATTCTACGTCTTTTTTTCCTTTGAAAAGCTACCCCCGTCTGTATTAAGCCTTATAATTGAATGGATTTGCAGCATTTCCGAAGAGTAGAGTGAATTTTCTTCAAGAATTTAAAAATCCTTTTTGGGCTGGGTATAAAACAATGAATTAAATTTTAGTTCCTTCATAAGATTTAGTTTAAAAAAATGGCACCTTCTTGTATATAGCCAACACAGCCAAATTTAGATCGCGGGAATCTAATATCAAATTTAACCTCGCATGTTACATATCATATATAAAATATACAAAAATAAGTAGAATATTTTCTATCATTCACTCATAAAAAGTAATAGTGAAGGTGAATGGAAAAACTAAATGTGTGAGAATCTATCTATTCAATACATATTTCAGTAAGACATACAAATACTTATTCTCGGGAAACGTTTTATCCCCCTTCTTTCTATCTCTTTCTCCACTTGGCAAAAAATAAAAGGGGCGGGGGGGGGGGGGGGTCCAACCCCTGGAACCCCCCTCTGGATCCGCCAATGTGTTCAATTTGATGAATACATGTATTATGTAAATTATTGAATTATATTGACTTTTTCCTTCGTAAAGCCCAATTTGAAGGAGTGTGCATTTAGAGGCAAACACCTTAGTGCGGGTATTACTGTCTCATGACAGCATCTAGTAAATTGTAATGTTCTAGTTACAGATACAAAGACATATCTTGTAATTTTCTGTAATTTTCTTAAAAATAAAACTGATGAAACTGATGTAAAAACTGATAACTCATGAATTTTTAATTATTGAAATTCCATTCATAAAAAATAATCCTACTCATGTCTAAAAATTAAAGTGGGCAATGGCTGCGGACACTATTTTCATAAGGAAAATTCCCCTTGAAATGGGTCATTTTGAAGATTTTTTTCTGTTTGAAATGGAAAAATATATCAAATTAATGACGTCATATTTCCAAACTGGTATTCTTTCATGCCATATCCTTTCCTGATCTTTCACAGTCATAAACTAGACTAATATTTAAGCCAGTTTCAGAACATTTTGTGAACTTTAATTTTTAGGTCACAATAAAGTTAAAACCATACCTTCTTTTTTTCAACCGTCTATGGAAAGGCCTTTTGAAATGCTTCCTATTATTATTAGGTCTTTATGACTTTCTGTGGAAAGACCTATTCGATTTCTTATGTTTTCTATTGTTTTTTATTAGATCTTCCAACCTTTATGTGGAAAGACATTCCGATATTTTTGTTTTTCCTATTATAAGTTCTTTCCATTTTTCTGCGGAACGACTATTTGAAATTGTTCTGTTTATTATTTTTTTTTCTGAAAAGTGTGTTTTCTTTTTTAAAATAATTTTGAATTTATTCATCATTATGAAACCCATTTACAATTTCTAACTGTCCCGGGCCAGGATAGTTTGTATAACAGAAATAACAGAGTAACATATATTAATTAAAACATTTCTACAAATGTCACCATCTTATTTAAAACAAGTGAGTTTTTGTAAACTTCAGTAAAATGTCCATATTGTTTTAAATATTTTTTTTTTAATAAGAAAGTAACATATCATTCGTTTAAGTTTTGTTCTGAAAAATACAAAACATTTTAAATTTATACATGTATATACATATATATAAGAAAGATATAAAGGTATTTAAAAATTGTAATTTGGAATACCGTTCAGAATAAAACCCTAAGATAACATGTTTCCACTGTATATCAAAACTTAAAACAGAACTCAGATTTATCCTTAGCATTTGAACATGTTAACAATCACAAAGCATCCTTGGGTAAAGGGGACTCAAATTTGTTCAAATGAAGGGCCAAGCCCTCATTCAAGGGGAGATAATTGGGAATTAATGAAAATTTGGTGGTATACTTTAAAAATCTTCTCAAGAACCACTGTGCCAGGAAAGCTGAAACTTATGTGGAAGCATCCTGGGGTAGTGTAGATTCAAGTTTGTTCAAATCATGACCCCCCGGGGTAGGGCGGGGCCAAAATGGCCGACCAGAGTTTTACATAGAAATATATAGGAAAATTCTTGAAAAATATTCTTGTCAAGAATGACAAAGCCATAATTCATCATATTTATATGGAAGCATCCACAGGTAGTGTAGATTCAAGTTTGTTCAAATCATGACCCCCGGGGGTAAGGCGGGGCCAAAATGTCCGACCAAAATTTTACATAGAAATATATAGGAAAATTCTTTAAAAATCTTCTTCTCAAGAATGACAAAGCCATATTTCATCATATTTATATGGAAGCATCCTCAGGTAGTGTAGATTCAAATTTGTTCAAATCATGACCCCCGGGGGTAGGGCGGGGCCAAAATGGCCAACCAAAATTTTACATAGAAATATATAGGAAAATTCTTTAAAAGTCTTCTTGTCAAGAATGACACAGCCACAATTCATCATATTTATATGGAAGCATCCCCAGGTAGTGTAGATTCAAGCTTCCTCAAATCATGACCCTCGGGGGTAAGCCGGGGTCAAAATGGCCGACCAAAAATTTACATAGAAATAAATAGGAAAATTCTTTAAAAATCTTCTTCTCAAGAATGACAAAACCATATTTCATCATATTTATATGGAAGCATCCTCAGGTAGTGTATATTCAAATTTGTTCAAATCATGACCCCCAGGGGTAGGGCAGGGCCAAAATGGCCGACCAAAGTTTTACATAGAAATATATAGGAAAATTCTTCAAAAATCATCTTCTCAAGAATAGCAAATCCATGATTGGTCATGGGATTAATCTATTTTTCCTAGCCACAGTGCTCAGGTGAGCGATGTGGCCCATGGGCCTCTTGTTTATTTCTTATTTTTCATCTCTGGAGTCATCTCTAGTACGTTTCCTTTCTATTGAAATAGAGAGTAGAGGTAAAAATGAAAAAAAAATGTTTGAAACTTAAAGAAATTGGACATACCTTAAATTCGTAAGGAACAATAAGTCTACTTTACATTTCTTACATGATAGTAAGGGAATTATGAAATTTTATCCTGCCAAGAAAAATCATATTAATAGGATAATTCTTGGCTGAATAAATCTTCATGTTTCCCGAACATTCATGCAATGATTTGTTTATTATACCGAAAAAACAAGAACTTTATATCCTTTAAAATGCAGCACCGCTCTGAAATTCACTTCCTGTTTTAATACTGAGTAACTGAAAACCTTTGACAAATCACCAATCCGCCAATTTTATGACGTAAACCAGGCTATTGTAACGTTTACTTTTCTCGGGAGTTTTCTTTCAACGAACGATAACTACATTGCGGGGCATGCATTAGGTATTTGAAGAGGTGGAATATTGTGAAAAGCAGGCCGACGACCGTGAAATATGAAGTTTTATGACCCGATCACTTGATAATCGATACCAATCAGATAAAGCGTTGTGCAGAATAATTATAACGAAATATACTAATGGTTATTTTTCTTTTTCATTATTTTTCCGCCGAACCATTTTTAGATTCAAGATTTGTCGAAAAGATTTTTAATCCATAATGCTGTTCTCCTAAAAACACTTTTGCAGTTGATCTTTGCAATAAAAGCTTGTTTTCTTCTCTCCTACGAAACTGAAAGAGTACGAAATCTTCACCAACGTCTTCATCTTATTTAAGAGACCCTAAATATATTCATTGCGACAGTATTTGTCAATCCTTTAATAAGCTACAGACCCTGAAGGTTTATGACGGTTTTGAATAATGACACATTTTCTAAACAATATGTCGTAGAATAAAGCGTCAAAATACATTAGCTTTTCCGTTCTTTAACATTGAAATAAAAAGCAGGGTAAAAGGTCAAGGTTATTAAAAATCGTAAAAATTTAGCTATTTTTGTAGCTCTTTTGCATTTAACATTTACTTTTTTCTTTGCCTCTTTGATATTTTAATTTTTTCTACAATTTTCAAGAAAAGATTTCTTTTTTGTGGAATTTAATTTTAAAGAGTTAAAAATGAAAATTATTGATATTAAATTCTGTGAACAATCAGTATACTAGTAATACGTATTATAGGTCTACCAGAAATTTCTATAGAAGAGGAGACAGAAGGCGAATTAACAAACAACTTCACAGTAAAAATAGTGTCTATTCCCTCTGTTTTTTCTGTCACCTGGGCAAACTTGTTACAACAGACCCTGGATCTGATTACATTCCGATTGATTTAACTGATCCAATATATAGCGGGACTTCTTGTTCAACACCATTTCCAAAGCTGGTTGTTAGAAAAAGTGAATCACCAAAACAACAGATGTTTAAGGTTATTGCGGAAAATTTTATTGGGCAGTCAGAAGCCATTGTAGGCGGTAAGTCTGTCTCTTTCTTTTTAATATATATTTTTGTACATAGGCCTATACTAATTGTGCTTATGATACGTTTATAATATGTTACCTTTTCACAGGTCAGAAATCTATTCCAACACAACAAGAATTGGCTCTGAAGAAACAAGGTAAATTAAATCTGAACTTGACTCGTCAATTAGCATATGCAATATTCGATTATACGATCTATAATTCCAAAAACTAGGGTATGTCCTTCACATTCTTTACACTTTACTGCTTCATTTTCAAGGGTATTGTGTTGGAGTTCCACTTGTTCATACTTGTTATCAAGCATTATCTGTGTTAATTTATTGTAGTAAGTTACGTGTATATGTTTCTGTTTGTATATTGCACTGACCATTCCAATTTTTGTAAGTTTGTTTGGTATTTTTTTCTCCCGTCCCTAAAGAAGTATGCCTATGTATCATACATCTGTCTACCAACACAGGTGACAACTGATTACAGTGAAAAGCGATAACATTGTATGAGAAGGGCTTTTTTTTATTATTTATTTATTTTTTCGTCTTATTACAAAAATATATCAACAACAAGTATTTTTTTTTCATTTACTCACACTTTCTCACTCACATCATTCTTTTTGGTAAGTGGTGTTTATATTTGTTAATTGTAGACAGAAAAAAAAAGAGATATATTTATATACATACATATCAATATGAGAAGGGCTTATATAGCATTCTCAGATTTAGCGAGTGAATAAAGGAATATGGAAGAAATTCTTTTTACGAATCGTCTTAAGCTTTAACGCTTATGATCTAACAATAATTCACGTCAATTTACACATTTTTCTCCCCCCTTTTCATTCATTTTTCCCAAACCCCATAATTTTTTTTTTTAATATCTCCGTTCTGTAAGACAAGTCTCAGCTAACGATGTCATAAATATGCTTAAAAATGCATCATCGTGAAAATTCTGGCATTTCGTCTAGTTTACATTTAATTTGCGTTATTTTGTAATCTCCCCACAGATGGCCTTTCATATATGGGGGTTCAAAAAAAACATCCTTGTACACACAAGTAGGGTGGTACTTCCATCCTGGTTAACTTCAGTTTTATAAACAAAACGAGAGTTTCGCAAAGGTAACAAAATTTATTTACAGATTTCCGCAATACTGAGCAATAACAGCATCAGGTATAATACATCAAATAATAAAAAGGTCCCCAGTCTGTTGGGACATAATTTACAGTTGTCACAGCTAGGGTTATGCTAAGTACTACTTTGCTGCTGATGCATATTATCTGAAATGAAATGGCGAGGCACTTATATTTATAACCTTCGGAAATAGTCATGTGATACAAATTAACCAATAAAATGCTGTACGACGACGTTCCAAAAAATAGGCACTGTCGGTCCCGTCAAACGAGTTGTCAACATGGAAACAAGGCTGCCATACAATGAGGATAATAACTACAAAACGGAATTAAAATGTAAAAGACAAAATAACCAATAAATATGAATCAGATGAAGTTATGTCTATAATAAGTAGGTAAACAATTTATCCTTGAAACTTGTAAATTTCACATAAATAAACTCGCTGAGTATGCAGACGATATCGCGGATGGATAAAAATATAGTGCAAGCTGTAGACACATGTAATCAGGAATAATAATGGCTAAAATGAATAGAAGAACACACACTAATAAACACATACCAAGTAATTATGCCTGTGACATAGCATGAAGAACAAGTTTGGTAAAATCCAAAACTATGGCTAATACATATAAGATGTAAACAACTTCCATGACTCCAACAATTGTGTACAATTATAGCAATGTCGGGCTCTTATTTGACTAAAGTATAATCAATTAAAATACAGTAACGGGTTTGTACATGAATTCATAAAATAAAGGACTTCCTGTATAAATGCAAACAACAAGTATGTCAATGTGCTATAAATAGACGATACCACGTTGCATTAATATTCAAAGGATTTAAATGTAGAATTGTTGTGAATGCATAATAAAATCCACCCAGATAATATTCCCAATAAATGTTGACACATATAGATCATATAAAATGTTAAACTAAGTAATTACAGTCTACCCCAGGCCATCACAATATTTATATGCTGGTGAGTTAAGACTAGGTGTAGAAATTTTTATGCAGATAAACTGAATAAAATACCTAAGGGTTATCATCTACTAATTAATGTAAACATAATGGCGCCATACTATAACGCCATTGTCAATATCCAGGATATCGTATCTATATCGAATCATAATTGGTAAAACATTTTAATATTTTCAGCCAAACCCATAACCTTCCTATTAATCCTAATAACCCTTTGTAATTTCATTGACATTTTTTTCACATCTTTAAGTCTTTTTAATTCCACGGTGTCAAAATTTCACGACATCTCAAAAAATACCATTTGCGATAGTTTTAATTTCACGATGCAAGAAATTTTATTCAAAAGTTCGTATAACAATTTAAACGTTTTTAAAATTAGTATAACATTCACGATGTGTTTAATTTCAGGAAATATTATAAAACGTGACCATAGCGAAATTAAAACCATCGTGATTATTTGCCAATCTACAGTTTTCTTGCCAACAATGAATCTATATACCTCATTTGACCATGTATAATTATGTTATATCTAAATTCTAAGAATATATTATTTTCGATCCGATATCCTCATGGTATTGTCGATATCGACGACATAGATATTACACGTAGTCTAATATATGGTGCCCCGTATTTCCAATTTATGGTTCTAGTCTGGATCGATATTGATCCGATATTGACATAATAAATGTCATAATAATTATTGACATGATAATGTCGATATCGACATCGGATTTGTTGTAGACATGTATGGATATTAGTAAAATACATGGAAACGAAAAAGCCATTTTAAAATATATTTATTGGTTGGAAGGAGAAAACAACGCATTTCCTTCGTAGATAGACGATCTATCGTTAAAGGATTTGGACACAGATTTGAAGTTAATATTTTCTCATTTTTTCTGTATAATATCACGAATTAATATTTTAATAGCATTTCACAAAAAAATTTAAATTTAAAAAATCTTATTTCATTTAAAAGTTATTAAAACTTTAATTTTTTTGGGGGGTTTTGATTACAACCCTTTCACTTTCACAAATTTTAACTTTATTCTTAATCCTTTGGAAAAGTGGCAATTTTGATGTGTTTTAATGAGAAATATTAAAACTTTTATCAAGAAAAATAGTTTTATTCAGAGTAAAAATGTTAGAAAGCAAAACCCTTCACAAGTATCGTCATTCCGAACTAAGAGATGCGTACAGATTTTAGCAAATCGAGCACACCTGTTATGACCCAGATTTTGTAAACAGGGCTCGAGTTCTATTATTGTTTATATTTAGAATTCACCGGGTGCGTTAAAATTCACAGTCTTTTACCACAACGGCACGGACTGACAATATATTGTGTGTTTGTTTTGCTTTCGAACGAATCTACTCTGAATTTTCTGGATTATAGTATTAATATTTTTCATTTATACAAAACGAAATTGCCATTTTCCCTATGGATTAAGAATAAAAGAAAATTTTTAAGTGCGGATCAATCAAACCCGCAAAAATTTGAAATTTCAATATCTTTAAACGAAATAAGTTTTTTAATTAATTTTTTTGTGAAATGCTATTAAAATTTATGTCGTAATATTACAGAGAAAATGATAACTTCAAATCTGTGTCCAAGTAT
Organism: Saccostrea cuccullata; assembly: GCF_032062105.1. NCBI lineage: Eukaryota > Metazoa > Mollusca > Bivalvia > Ostreida > Ostreidae > Saccostrea > Saccostrea cuccullata. The sequence goes on along the minus strand of NW_026932422.1, from coordinate 6,623 downwards.
CTTTAAAAACAAATTGAGATGAAACCATCTAGAGAACATATTGACAATACATATTAACATTAAGCGATAGCAAGATTTTAGGGATAAATTTTCCCTCAAAAAATCACATACGGTATTTATGACTTAAACATTTTTAAGGAGATCAAAAATCTACCGGTTAAGTTTCCGAAAAAAAAAAAAAACATTGATGATTCATAAACAGTAATTCAAAGCAAACAACCCTCTTCATAAAAGCAATACTTTAATTTTAAGAAAAAAAAAAAAATAAAACAGCATTTATGACGAGCAACATTTCTCTCAAAATTAACACTGAAACAGTTTATGTAAGGTAATTCAATTAAGCATTGAATTATATTTTGGGGTGTCTTCGGTCCTATAACACACCTGGCCGTGCCGAGAAATTGAATACCGCGCTAACACGGCCAGGTGTGTTATCAAAAAATCCCCAAAAAATGAATTCAATGTTATATTTACATTCTCTAATTTATTCTTTTCAAAATTGTTTATTTCAGTAATTTTTAATGTGAATTTAGCGCCCTTCAAAACTGGTGTGCTTTATAGACGTAAGAGCCGTTTTTGACGTTTCTGACGTTGCAAAGTTAAAAAACGCAAACGAACTTTCGAGAAAAAAAGTGAAAAATTCATTTCAAACACACATTTGTTGTATTTTTAAGTAAATCTATAGGGGAAATTTTTTTTTTCAATTAGTGTCAAAAATGTACATTTTGGTGTTCCTAGAGTATTGAAAATGCAAATTTTCCTAGTGTGTATTCTAACCGCTGACAAGGTTTCGCGGATTATAGAGATTTGAACGTCGTGGATTTCTAATGGATTTCATAAAGAAAATTACACTGAATGTACGAGGGTTGTCCATAAAGTTCGTGGACAATTTAAAATGAAATAAAAGTTGCGTCATTATATTTATTTTTTGCATTCTTCTAATCCTTTACTAAATGTGAATTGAAAAATGTAAAAATTTATTCAATTTCAAATGTTTAATTACAATTCTGGCTTCATAAGTAGACTTGGAATGGAGATCCGGAGCACCGCAAAATTTTAATTAAAAAAATATTTATAACTTTATGAATTTCATTTGTATTTTATAAAACTCTGCAGAAATCTGAATGACTTTTACATTATGAGGTTAACAGAAGTTATCACTTCAAACATGCAAAATTTGAACGTTTAAAGTTGGAAAATGGCTAAACAATAAAAATTAGAACTTATTAAAATGGAGCAGTGTGCAGTGATAAAATTCTGCGTAGACATCGGATAAACACCTACAGAGACCAATACGTTTTGTAAGCAATCGGGAAAAACATATAAAAGAAGCCGTACACTAGTATGTAAGTGGCATATAATTTTTTTTTCGGACGGAAAGAACAGTTTAAAATTACATGCGTGAAAAAAAAACATCATTCCAGTTGCAGTGCTGTAAAAATGACTTTGATAACGTGACTTTACCGATTTCCGCAAATAAAATCGTTTTTACGTGGAAAAGGGGTTGGATGATTACAGGATATGAGACAGGCATTGTTATATATTATTTTACGTGTGAAACCTGAACATTTTGTGCACATATTTATGAGTGGTTAAAGCGACATAATAAATGTATTGAGTTAAACGGTGACTATACAGAGAAAAGTTACATGTACTCCTTCTGCTTTTTACGTCAGGTAACGTCAAGAATTTTCATTCATGCTCCGGGTATGATTGTATGTCGTTTTTTTTAATCTAATAAGAATATAACTATTTGTGCTTTGTTTTTGTTGAAAACTTGCATATCTATAAATGATATATGAAATTAATTTTAAAAAAATAGTTTCATATATTTTATCAATATTTGTCAACATTTATCAATGTTGTCCACGAACTATACGGGGAACCCTCGTAAATATAGCAAAATCAATCACGCTAATGATATCAAAAAATTTTTTAAAAAAGCAATAACGCTTTGAAAAAACTGAACATTATAGAAAAAATATACTCTCAAAAATGCCAAAGCAATTACTAACATCTTGTTAATAAACTTAACGTGGTGAACCCCCCAAAGAAAGTCACTGAAACAGTATTAATGACATGTTATATTTCAATATAGCAAAACTCTTCAGGGTGAAAAATTCGACACACACTATGCCTTTTTTGGGCCAGCAAATGTGTGTTTTTTAAAAAAGGGTATTAGAAAATAGGTTTTGGGTATATCAAACTTTAACATCGATCGACACAATTCACTTGTGCAACAATTCCGTTAAAACTGGATCTTAAGATGTCAAACTAAATTATAAGTCGGGGATACTAAAATTTTACACAATTAATCGTGGTTTTCACATAGAGCAGGGTCGTTACCGCAAATTATTAAATGATCAGGAATTTTGGTGCTCTCTGATTGGTCTAGACGCTTTTTCCTGAGATGTACTTCAGAGTGAGTTCACCTCATATGACGTTCTGGGAGGTTTATTTGGGTTTTTCCCCCTTCACCAACCATAGATTTGCTTACAGTTTTTAGCTCACCTAGCCGAAGGCTCAAGTGAGCTTTTCTGATACTTTTGTCCGTGTCCGTCCGTCCGTTTTCCGTCTGTCCTCCGTCTGTAAACTTTTCACATTTTCGACTTCTTCTCAAGAACCCTGGGCCCAATTTTGCCAAACTTGGAACAAAGCATCCTTGGGTGAAGGGGAATTTAAATTGTTAAAATGAAGGGACATATCCCCCCGCAAGGGGAGATAATCAAGAAAAGACAAAAATAGGGTTGGGTATTAAAAAATCTTCTTCTCAAAAACCACTGGGCCAGTAAAGCTGAAACTTATGTGGAAGCATCCTGGGGTAGTGTAGATTCTAAATTGTTCAAAACATGACCCCCGGGGGGAAAGGGGGGGGCCACAATGGGGAATCAAAGTTTTATATAGAAATATAGAGGAAAAAACTTTGAAAATCTTCTTCTCAAGAACCACTGGGCCAGAAAAGCTGAAACTTACGTGGAAGCATCCTGGTATAGTGTAGATTCTAAATTGTTCAAATCATGACCCCCCGGGAAAGGGGGGGGCCACAATGGGGAATCAAAGTTTTATATAGAAATATATAGGAAAAATCTTTGAAAATCTTCTTTCAAGAACCACTGGGCCAGAAAAAACTGAAATTATCGGAAATATCCTGGTATAGTGTAGATTTAAATTGTTTACATCATGACTCTTGGGGGAAGGGCGGGGCCACAATGGGGAATCAAAGTTTTCAAAGAAAGATATAAGAAAAATCTTTGAAAATCGTCTTCTCAAGAACCACTGGGCCAGAAAAGCTGAAACTTATGGGGAAAGCATCCGGGTATAATGTAGATTCTAAATTGTTCAAATCATGCCCCCCGGGGGAAGGGCGGGCCACAATGGGGAATCAAATTTTTATATAGAAATACATGTATATGGGAAAAAATCTTTGAAAATTTCTTCTAAGAACCACTGGGCCAGAAAAGCTAAAACTTATGTGGAAGCATCCTGGTATTGTGTAGTTCTAAATTGTTCAAATCATGCCCCCCGGGGGAAGGGCGGGGCCACAATGGGGAATCAAAGTTTTATATAGAAATATATAGGAAAAATCTTTGAAAATCTTCTTCTCAAGAACCACTGGGCCAGAAAAAGTGAAGCTTATGTGGAAGCATTCTGGGGTAGTTGTAGGAATCATGCCCCCCGGGGGAAAGGGTGGGGCCATTATAGGGAATAAATTTTACATAGAAATATTAGGAAAAATCTTTGAAAAATTAATCTTCTTTTCAGGAACCACTGGGCCAAAAAAGCTAAAACATAAGTGCCCATGGAAGGATCATGGGGTAGTGTAGATTTCAAAATGTCTAAATTATGATCAGTGGGGTAGGTTTGGGATGCATTATGTATAACAAGGGGGGAAATCTGGTAAAGAACAGAATGGTCAAAGCTTCTCAGGTGAGCATGTGGCCCATTGGCCTCTTGTTTCGACCAATAAGATTGCGGTTTCAAAGCATGTGTCGGTGTGAAGTAAACGTAGACGCCAGTACCAAGGAGATTAAACGCTTTTGAAAGTAGATGGTTGAGTATTGATTGTTTATAAATAATATTGTTTTCCATTTTTTAACTACTAGTTGTTAAGTTGTTGAAGTATAACAACATTTGAAAAGTGTTGTTACACTTTTCATTTTATGATGAGTGTTTATAATTGATGGAAACAAGAATGAAAGTGTCAAAAGTGTTGTAAAATATTTGATCATTTTATAAAACGGTTATTGACTTTTGAATTCGGTCTACTTGTGACTATATTGCAAAAAAAATAATTATAGCTGTTCTAGAAATAATTTCCAATGAAAATAGTCTGCAGTAACGAGTGCACTCTTATTGAAACAATCTCAACGCGTGTAAAAAGGCTCAAGATCAAGAACCAACGTATTCGTTTTTGCTTCACACAAACCTCGAAGGTGTATTATATTATTTATGCAAGGGGAGAACTATATCCAAAAAGAAAAAAAAAAAGTCAACTGAAGCACCAATAGGCACATCTGACTGCTGGAATAAATAGGGGTTAATTTTAAAAAGTTCAAAATACCAATTTATCGACAAATGTTATTTTCCCAAGTTAAATTAATTTACAGACAAGTACAATTTCAAACTTTCAGGTCAATTTTTCTTTTTTATTTTTGGACGATTAAGGAATTCGAGTTAAATTTAAATTTTGTTGTTCTAAAAATCGGTTTTTAAGTCACCTGAGTAACTCAGGTGACCTATTGCTTCTTAAAACCACTGAACCAATTTCAACCAAATTTAGTATCACATCTATGGGTGAAGGGAAAAAAAAAATTATGAATTTTATGGTCCCCGCCCCCTGGAACCTGAGGAGTGGGGCCAAAACCACTGAAATTAATGAAATCTTTAAAAATCTTTTCCATTACTCCTGGACATCAAGCAGGTAATAAGCATTGAGTCCTCTACCAAAATTGTGAATTTTATGGCCCCAGGATCAGGGGTTCTGGTGTTAGGTCGGGGCTTTATTCATTATATAGTGAAAATGCATTAATTCTTTGAAAATCTTCTTCTCTGCCTCTAGGTATTAAATAAACTAACTAAGTGCATAAGTATGTTGAGAAAAGGCCTCTTTCAAAATAGGGAATTTTTTGCCCCAGGGTCAAGGGTTATGGTGTCAGGACGGTGCTCTTTTGATTATATAGTAAAATACATTAATTCTTTGAAAATCTTTCCTTTGCTCATGGTTTTATACCATTATCCAAGTATATATATTTATGATGAAGAAACGTGTATCACAAATTGGTTATTTTATCCCCCCTCCCTCCCTGGGTCGGGGATGGGGGGTACATGTCTGAAAATAAATTAATGCTTTGAAATTTGCTCTTTGGTATTAATCAACCATTTTATGATAAAATTTGCAAAATTTTGAAATATGTGGCCTAAGGGTCAGTTGTTCCTTTGGGATGAGGTGCACAACTGGTCATAAAGTGAAAGTGCATTTTTTCTTTGATACCCTGATCTACCTCTGGGTATTAAGTAAATAGAGTAAGCATGCTAAGTCTATAATTATGATACATGTAAGCAATGGTCATCTTTCAAAATTGTGAATTGCAAATTTCATGGCCTCTGGTTTAAAACATGAATCAAATTTAATTGTTTGAAAGTTGTTACCAATACTAGGTGACCTAAAAGGGCCCGTGGGCCTCTTGTTAAAATTTTTTGCACCTCTGTAAACTTGTCAAAAAAAGAAATCGTGCGTTTGTCATCAAAAGCATATGTCCGCTTTACCATAGTCCCACGTCGATGCATATACAATACATGTATTTGTATCTCATTTTTTAGCTAATTAACATTCATTTTACAAAATAAATTGCAAAAATTTTATGCACTTGGATAAATGCTTGAAAAGTATTTTTTCACCCTCCTTCACAAGTTTCCTGACACAAAATTCTGAATTTAAAAAATATGACCTTAAATCATATACAATCATGGACTTCAGTGTAGGTCGATATGTGGTTATTAGGACTGGGCAATTGATATAGACCTCAGACACAGAAAGTGATAGCGACCGAGACTGTATTCCACCCAAAACCCCATACCCATTAAAAAGCAATGCTGGTCTTACTTTTCTTATTCCTCAAACGAGGACCACATCATATATGAATAGTTTTCTCCCATGTACAATTAAACTATGAAAAATTTTCCATACCATATTAGAAATTTTCAAACACTATCTTTTTTTCAGTAATGCCATTAAAAAGACTCATTATAGAACACCAAATAAGCTTTTTTATTCATGGAAATAAAGTCTAAATATTCTTCATTGTCAGTTTAGAAATAATGCTAGTAGTTTAAATAGTGATTCTCAGAAAGCTTTCATAAGTGATTGTTTAAAATGTTAAAACTGGTTTTCATACAGAATGCTTATCATTTTTTCTTTGAATGCCCAGGTTATGTTGAGCAAAGAAATGCTCATTTAAATTGTATATCTAGTATAATGCAACTTCCTGTATCCCTAATTTTTTTTTATTATTTGGTTATGTAAATTTTTTTATGCAAAAAATATGATATCGTTTGATTGTGTTCATAAATATATATCACAAACCAAACGATTCATAAAAAAATTTAAAAAAAATATTTACCAT
>NW_026932421.1:0-5168 GCF_032062105.1 Saccostrea cuccullata | reverse complement strand
CAGATCGCTCTTTTTCACATCCTGAAGTGAACTTATCACTGAAAAGATTTCCAAAAGATTCAGTTTATTTACAATGTATCATATCTATGATTTTCAAGAATATTGACCAAGCCATGCACATTTTTTTTTTCAAAATGCGTTAATATGGTCGATATCAACGCACTTTGAAAAGAAATTTTATTTTTCAAAGTGCGTTGATTTGGTCCCAAATTTAACGCAGTTTGAAAAAAATCTTCAAAGTGCGTAATTTTTCAACGTGCGTTTTAACATACGTTACTGAAATGAAGAAAAAAAAATGAGTAAATGATCATCCGAAACAATTGCAATATTGATTTTTTTAAAGCTGTATTGAATCATGCAAAATTGAAATATGCGTTCATTTTTTAAAAATATTTTATCATACTTTTGTAGCACTTTGTTGGAGGTTGCAGAAATCACAAATGTGCAATCAATATGAAATGTGTACCAGGTCCTTTTGGTTCACATAGCTGTGAAATTTCAGGTAATTAATTTCAAGAGGATACTTATTCCTTCAAGGTATCTGAATCTGCCTCTTTATTGAAGGTCCTTGTTTGCCCTGTACCCGATTTGAAATGTTTAATTAAACTTTGAGCTTGAATACTGTTCGTAATCTCCATATTTTATTTCACATGAATATGTAAAAACTGTTAGGCAAAAACGAATAATACATGTAAAAGAACTTCAATAAAGTTTTAGTGATTTTTTGCAATAAGAGGAAAACATTTGAAAAATATCCCTTTATGCAAACGTTCACTTTACAAAAATGAAAATGACTTTATGCATATATATTCTGATTGGAGTTATTGGAGTTATATATGTAAGATTCCAAACTGCAATGGTCGCGTCAAATTAAGTGCGATGGTCTCGCAAAAGTACGATTGCTCTTCATGGACGCTAAAGCCGATGGTCACGCCAAAGTCTAATGTTTCGTTTAAAATGCGATGCACTAAAACGCGACGGTTTGATATGTCAAGGTCAAAATCGGGCAATCGACATTTATGACGTCAGAATAATCCGACTGTAATCATTGACGACATTGCACTGCACTAAAAAGCCCTCATTTGGGCTTCGTCCTCGCTTTCAATTTTAATGATTTTGCTAATTGCGTGTATCCACCACAGGTATTAGGAGCAGTCAGTCGTCAACTGGTATAGGTTAGAACAAAGATGGACCTCTAAAAACATCAGAGGTGTAGGTTCAGGTGCAACTGTAGAGTAAGCATCTCTTGTCGACCAGTCTCGCCCACAATATTTCCCATAGAAATCTTTTTGATAGATTTGGCATCACATGTAAGGACAAAAAAACTATTTGCAAAGTAGTTTCCTGTATTGTGTACAATTGTGTATCCAGTGTTGAAAGTTGAACTCAACAAGTTAAAAAAAAATCTTTTCTTGTCAAAATATTAAATAATTTATCTGAAATCGTGAACAGCGATCGGTGAATTTTTTTTTTTTGCAGATTGTGGACCTCTTCGTAGTTTGAAAAACGCAATAGAAATAAAATCAAAAGGACAATTTCTAACAATTGGGGTTGGTTCCCTTAGGATATTCCAATGTTATCCCTGGACTCATGAGAAAAAATATAGACAACAAGTTATATGTCAATCAGACGGAAACTGGACACATAATGAAAACACCACTTGCAGTATGTACAAATATTATAAATTAAAAAGTATTCAACATCTTACTTGTAAACAAGTTAACAAGTTATCATCATAATTTCTTTTTTCCATGTTTTCAACAAAAATTCTTAGAGCAGACATATATAAATAATAAATACGTAGTTCATGATTATTCAACACTACAGATATCTATGTATGCTACGATATACCAACAATCCTGTTTTAGACTTTGTCACCTGTGCTACTGAAGTGACGTCGGTAGAGACTCTGGATATTGATAATAAAGAAATTGACGTACCATATGTTTACTCAGAGGGACACAAATGGGCGGTAAGTCAGTTTAACTTCTAAGATTTTTTTTTCAAAATGATTTATTTTATATAAAACCCTCGAGCTTTTAAAGCTTCTGATATCATAAGTAAGTATGCATGTATTGACAACTTCATTAGGTTTTTCATCTTTTGTATGAACTCTGAAACCCCCTATCCTATTTATTGATTAAAAAGCAAAATATTCTTTCCCAACAAATTATTGAATGTTTTCTTCTTATGTATATTTTCACTTTATAAAATATGAATCACACTGTTGCATCTGGAAGTAAGGATTTATAAAACTGATTTTGAATATATAGAAATTAATTTGAAAACATTCATTGTCTCATTTAAAATGATTCTCAGTTGCTTGTTTTAATTAAAATCTTTGTTGGACGGCATTGAAATACAAAAGTCTTCTGCAATAAGCATTGTTACATGATTTAAAACTAAATCTTCATAAATAAGATATGGTTAACACTGCCAAACATATGTATCCTTCCTGTAGGTCATCATAACGCAAATATTTGTCAAATTATTTTTTTCTGGTTGCTGAATAGCTTTTAATTTCAAATCTCCATGGCAAAATTCTGTTAAATATAATAGTGGTAAAAAAAAATGAGTCTAAACATTCAAAAAACAAAAAAACAATCCATAAACAGCTTTAGCTCGTCCAAAGCACTACGGGAAAACCCGTTTAGTACGAATATGAATATTGCGGAATCACGGTTATAGCGAAGTTATCTTGGATCCCCATGCTATATTTAATTAACGATTCCCTTATACGGATACAACGCATTACGGATAAGGCATTGTAATCTTAAACGCCAAAGTGACTTCGTTTTAACCGAGTTTTACTGTATATCTGCACTTTTACTTTTATTAGGTGATACAAAGAAGGTGTTTTAATAACACAAACTTTTACAGAGGTTGGTCCGACTACAATGCTGGTTTTGGTAACTTCAAAGAAAAATCAGATTTTTGGATTGGTATGCCTGAATTGTGAAATAATATGATAAGATTTCTGATTAAATTTTAAGCTTTATCAATTTTAATTTAATCTTAAGCAACGAAAGCCCATTTTAACTTTGTTGCGAAGATTTATATAAAACAACCTACGAAATCATTTTCAATCAATAAATATCTCAGTTAGATAACTTGTTTAATTTATATTATATGGAAATATATATATATATATATATACAATTCTGCAACAGGAAATGACGTAATACACAGGTTGACGAAAAATGGTTACAATTATATGAGAGTAGAAATGCTGAAGACGGACAACGAGCCATTAGAAGCAGAATACAGTCATTTCTTTGTCGGAGATGAAAGCACAGAATATAAATTGACAATCAGTGGATTCCAGGGGTTATATGGTGAGCATAATTACGCAGCACAGTTAAGGATACAGTAAGGAGGCGGGGCCTAATTTGTACGGGAAATGTTTCCTATCACGTCACACATAATAGAAGATCTTCAAACTACCACAAAATGAAATTATTTGCTATTTCAAATAGCTGGATAGCTGTATACTACATACAAACTTACTATTACATGCAGTTGAAAAAATGAAAGTATTTGCTATTTCAAATAGCTGGATAGCTGTATACTACATACAAACTTACCATTACATGCAGTTTTGTCGTTTGTTTAATCCCACACAACAGTATATAAACGATGCATCGATTGCAATGCACTTGTCAATGTGACGTCATCTCGCAAAAATGACGCAGTTTGTACACAGTGAGAGGCTGATCAATTCACATTTTGTACAATTAAAAATGTCTTTTGTTCTCAAATAAAATATTATTTGCAGTTAAATAAAACGTCGTTAACTTGGATACGATGTCTATTTTAGTATTTTATTTATAAACTGTACGTACATTCTCCAAACAAGCGATACTGCCGTGTGTTTATATGCAGAATCATTGAAAAAGTAATGGAAGGGCCCTAATAAATCGATTTATTGCAAGGGAATACCCTCGATGTATCTTGTCAAGTTTTTGCACATAAAACCAAGAAGCATTAGGATATTTCAAAAGTGCTGCGAACCTAATGAAATCTTGAAAATAAATTAATTATAGCTATATTTAATTTAGTTGACCAGCAAAATATTCAACCTGCCGTCCAACAAATTAAATTTTAGCAATTAAAAAAGGGAATCTATATAGGTTCGCAGCACTTTTCACAAACTACATATAGTGTTGAAGAGGATTATTAATGAAACTAAACTTGGAATATTGAAATTTATAGATAACCTCTAAACTGCAAGTATAATTGCTAAAATCATGTGACATCGACATCACATTACTAGTCTAAACAAAAAAATCCAAATGTCCCCAACATGTAGATTTAAACCACATTACATTTTTTTTATATCAGCGAAGCCTATAAAGAAACACCCATCCTAATAAAGTATGTATTTTTTATCTTAAAAAATCGCCGATGTTTCCATTTGTAACCTTAACTGTGCTGCGTACATGAACTACATATAATCATATGCACATTCAAATGATTAATGGATATTTAACAATAACCCGGAAATGGTAAAATTACGTAACATTAACCATTACACGTCATTTATAATTAATCATTTACAAATGAATAAAAAGTTGGACTACTGGTTAAATTGCAAGTCACATACACATGTAAGGTGCCTAGGGTAAGAAAACATCCCCTGTTAACTGGTCACATTCTCTATGTTCTGATCAGTTTGATGAAACATCCCGGCATCAAATTCAGTTTTGAATAAAATAAGTCAGTATTAAACGGCCCAGTGATAGGGAATTAATATACTGTAGAAAGACAAATCTTCGTGGGGATAAAATTTCGTTGATTTGTTATCTAAAATATTTTCTTGGAAATTAAATTTGTTTTGAAAATAACCCTTTTCAATGTATAGTCATAAAAAAATTTCGAGAAGGATTTAATCTCGTTGAAAATTGTTAACAACGAAATAAACGAAAATTTAATCCCCAATGAATATTTGTGCTTTTACAGTAAACACAATTTCTTTTTTTTTTTTTTTTACAATTGACTCTTTCTTTGGTGAATATGGTTTGTAATTCACCTGAAAAATATGCTCCATTCTCGATACATTTTTAGAGATGAAATACGCATTCTGTTTACTGAATACATTTGAACCATGCGCATCTCATTGCATAATACTGTGGAATTAAGATTTTATGATGGTTTCTGCTATAGATGTT
>NW_026932420.1:0-5126 GCF_032062105.1 Saccostrea cuccullata | reverse complement strand
TAGGATTTTCTTCCAATAATCCCATTTTGCTCCATGTGAAAACTCGTGAAGACCAGCTAAGCTAAGGTGTCTTTTGACACATCTGATTTGTGAAGTGGGGTTTCCCTTTTTTTATTAGTTCTTCTGAACATGATTAAACTCATTAAAGGGTTCCATTTGCCACAGAAGTGTCATTTGTTTGCTATACCGATTATCTTTCACAGCAGACACAGAAATAGGAATTATTATTGTCTTATAGATGGCCGTGTACACATCACCATAAAATAATAGTAACATTATTAGGATTTTTAATGATATTTATCACCAGAAGAATTGTTCAACGAAGCAAACTCTACTTGCATTATCATTTTCACGGAAAAACCTCGATATAATTTATTGTAAACATATATTGTTTCTGAGGGAAAATTATGTGAATGATTTTAATATCCATTTACCTGGGTTAACAAGCTCAATTGTACTTGGTTTATTTCGCAATAAAAAACAATAACAAGAAAAAATGGTATCACGATTTACGTTGGCGTAGATCTACAGATGTATTAGTTTGCATCATTAAAAACTTAGAAAACCCTCACGTAAAAAAGGAGAGATTCGGGGCATATCTAAAACCTGGCCTGGCCCCACTGGCCTGGCCTCTATTTTTGTCCTCTAATTTGGCTTCAAACCAAATTTTGGCCTGGTCTCAAAAGTTGACCTGGCCTCAAATTTGGCCTCTGTAAAAATTTTTGGCCTCACCCAAAAATAATTTCTTTTTCAGAATTTGATTGATTTTATTGATTTTTTAAATTAGTTTCAGTTTTTAAAGAACGAAACAGATAAATAACATATTTCTGTTGATATGTAAATGGTTACTGTTACACCGAAACCTTCTGTTTTTAAATAAAAACGCCCAAAGTTTCCAACAAAGTTTATTTTGTATTCCCGTGTAACACTTTACACACAGGATCCGACTGAGTAACTAATTGAACACACAAATTCTACGCTAAATATTAAGAACTGCCCAACCTACAGACTGCCAATCACTGCTAAATTTAAACCCCGTTAATTGTGAACACTATGAATTCTGCATTTTCTCATGGCCAGCACTTCGGACATTCAATCCCCCTGAGACTCGGGTGATAAAAGTCAGCAATGCTGATACAAGAGCTAAATTTCCCAGCAAAATCTTAATGAGCGGTCAAGACCTTATCACATAAACAGATCACTGCAGTCTGTAGCTTAGAGCAATTACTACAAATCAACAAGATTAAGATAATATAAATCAAACATTAATTATACAAACAATTTCACAAAAAAATTCACTTTAACAGTTACATTGAAAATAATCATGTACTACCACCAATATGATTTATTTTATTGATTATCAATCGATCAGTGTACACTTATTTCATTTTATGATTTAATGACAGGTATTTCATACTGACACTACCAACACTCTTGCTTAATTATCTAGAAAAAAGTATCAGAGTTTATTTTGCGTTTTCCAATTTGTGCACATTGAAAAAATCTCTAAATCATGTCAAATGTCATTAATAGCTTTGAAAAAATTACCACTTGTTAAGTGATGAATCACCTGCACCTTTCACACACTGTATAGTGTTGTGTTACTGTTATGCCTGCATACTCTTAAATGTGATATATGAATACAGGCACCAAAGAATTTTTAAATAAATATACTACCATATACCAATCCCTTACCAAGATATTTATATTATACTGATTTGATTACTCTGTTAACAACTCATATGTACTTTAATCTCAGAACAGTTGGTATTTAAAGAAACTAGTATAAATAACATTATCAAATAATTTATAACTTTCTGTTCCTGTGTGGTAACACTGTAATTGGATATCTAATGACAAAAAATTCTGCAGCATGGTTCTTGACAGGAGATAAGGTTGAAGTTAATTGAGTAATGAAATGTATATGTGCATAGGCTGTTAAGTCATCCATGATCCTGCTACAACTTTCACTATCTACAATTATCAAAACAAAAGTTGACTTTGATGATAGTTTATTAACGTTTGTGCTGTAAAACAATTGCATTCTATCAACCAGACCATTAGAACCCTATCATATAAAATGTGGCCAACTACTTGCAAATAATAATATTGACACTTTTTCTAACAGATTGTAAAAGTAGTCCACATTATCAAAGAGATTTTTTAAATTCTGAATAAAGAGTTTTAAAAACATGTAACAAGTGATACTTAAAATAGCAAATTTTAAATTCTTTTTAGTTCTTAGGTAATTACTACTCATCTGCATTTCTTTGTTGTCTTGATAATTTAAATTGATGTTCCTAAATGTTTTACTTTGTAACATCATCAATCCAACCAAGTTTTAGAATTGCAACTGATCAATAGAAAATCAATAAAATAAATCATATTGGTGGTAGTGTATTATTATTTTAATGTTCACATCTACATTTTCAACAGAAATATATTATTTACCTGCTTAATCTTTGATAAAATGAAACCAATAAAAAAATAAATCAAATCAATCAAATTCTGGAAAACAGTATTTTTGAGTGAGGCCAAAATTGAGGCCAAAAATTTTTACAGAGGCCAAATCTGAGGCCCGGCCAACTTTTGAGGCCAGGACAAAATTTGGTCTGAAGCCAAATTAGAGGCCAAAATAGAGGCCAGGCGAACCTTGAGGCCAGGCCAGGCCAAAGGGCCTAGGCCAGGTTTTAGAGTATGCCGAGATTCGCGGGGAGGAGAAACTTTTAAATTAATTACCATCTTCTATATTTTGTTTTAAAACATGAGTCCGTCCCACCAATCTGATTAAAATCAGCTGTTCTCATACGCTACTGTTTACGAATATGATGTTCGTAAGCGGTGGCGTATCAGAACAGCTGATTTTAATCAGATTGTCTGTCCCAAACACAAATTTCTGTTTGTTTGTACCATAACAAATAAATTTTTGATTAATTAAATTTAAAAACACACATAATTTTAGGGTAGTTTTTTCTTACTAATTATGCTCAGATTGAATATGTCTAACTTGAATCAAACACGACGTTTTAAATTGCTCTCTTTATTATGTAGGTTTTGGCCATTGTTTCAAAGCACAAGATTGAATTCTGTGATTTATGTCATAAAATTGAAGTGACCCTTTACTGTTTCGAACATTTGTAACATGATTAATTTTTATTATTATTTTATATTGATCTTTTTTAATATGAGGACCTTAATTTATCCATTTCAACAAAGATACAAAATTCAGAAAACGCCATTAATTTTTCAACTTACGTCATAATTTCATAATAAATATTAAGAATTCTGTAGAAAATTAGGTGAGAAAGAATTAAAAGTCAAATGGGTGTTAAAATCATGCAAAAAATGCAATATGTATGAATTTTTCCTTCTGTCTTCAATAATTCCTGCGGATGTAAAAAAAAAAAAGAATACATGTACTTTGAATATACACAATAATCAGAATGGATTCGAATTACCATACAGGCACGTGGCAACAGGAGGATGGGGGGCTGTTTTGAATATTAAGGTAAAAAACTAAAAACTCTAAGTATGTATTAACCTGGTTTGGAAATTTGAAAGTTTAGGTTTTTAAATAAAATATTTAAATTTTAATATACGAAACCAATTGAATTTTTGAAATTTAGAAATTTAAACAAACATCTTAACATTCTAAATCTCTTTATCATTTTAGAAATTTGAATTGTTAAGTTTTACATGGACCCAAAATGCTCTTTTCAACTCACAGTATTCAACACACAGTACAACTCATACCCTTACTATCCTTCTAATGCAAAATTATATTGTTATATAAACATTCTGATTGTACACCCAAGTATTTAAAAGATGCTTGAATTTGTTATTTTAGTAGTTTTTTTTTAGATCGGGTCTTTTCCCAAAATTCTTTCGGAATATCCATGTTTACCATTTGCTCTGTTATCAGCAGGACCAGTCTTTGTATTCATATTTCGCAGAATGTATTAAAATTTTTACATGAAATAAAGAAAACCCTAGGCATGACCTTCAGTTGGAATTTAAAAATATCTCAGTGAACTTAAAATAAAATACACCACAGAATCTTAACTTTTTATTTCATTATTTTTATTTTACGAACCTATGAAAGATATCTATCTTTCAGATATCTTACAAAAAATGTTTATCATTTTGCAAAAAAGAGAAGTTGCATGTGTTTTTTCTTCATCATAAATAAAGATACATTTTATTCAAACATTAAAAACATACTTCTTAAGATTTATTTTAAAAAAAGTTTTTAAAATACGGTGTATCGAGACCTATTAAGAAAGATAATCACACCTATAACATGGCATAACATCCTTGTCCCAGCAGCCGAGACTAATCGATAGATCAGAACAATAAGTATATATAAAGTAAAACGTCGGATACAACTCAAACCGATTTTATTAGGTAGGGGAAACGCATAGTACGGAAGTTTTGGGGTGTTTTATTAGAAAATCCAATTAAGGATATGCTACTGATGGACAATGAAACGAACTCGACATCACCTGATGATCCAGGAAACTCTACCAATTTTCATTATTACTTTTTTGAGGTAAGCATACTAGTATTTTTTTAAATTTTAGAAAAAGGGGGATTCCTTTAGTCTTGCTTAAATATAATTATTATGATTTTGAAAAAAGAAAAGAAACTTAGAACAGGGGAAAAATCACGGTGGTGAGATATATTAAAAATCTCCATTAAGAAAATCCATTTATTCAGTGATTACAGGAAATGATTTAAGATGAAATCAGGTTTCCGTAATAAAACCTTAAAACTCGATATTTCTCGTAACTTAGGAATGTACTGGCTTAACCATGAGATTGGATATACACTAATTCAATAAGAGATGATTGATCAGGAAGAGGCAGCCATGTTTTTGGGCACTTTAAAAAATATAAAGGAAAAGAAAATCAACGTTTATGCTACTTTTCTTACGGACCGCTCTCTGAGGACAAAATAAAATTAACAATTTAATAACCAAAATGCTTACTCATACATGGGTGAAATTTAAAATGCATCAAAAAATAAATCTCTTTATAATTTAAAGAAACAGGAATTAAAAAAATTGAAGGAAGAAAAACATATGCACTGAAATGCGGACAAAAAAGATCCAAATGAATCATTTAACA
>NW_026932419.1:0-5119 GCF_032062105.1 Saccostrea cuccullata | reverse complement strand
AATGTTCCTCATAAGAAAGATATGGACCGGACACTTTCAAGGCGGACAGCTAGACAGCTTGAAGGACAAGGTGATTCCTCACCCCCCCCCCCCCCCCCAAAAAAAACTTCGTTTGCGGTGGTATAAATAGGTTATTCATTAAAATAATTACGAAAAATGAAACAGTTGGGGATGAATAGAATGACAGATTATGTTGGTTACATGCAAATTTTTGCAGGGTCCTAATAAAGCTGTTGGAATGCATGCATGATAGCTGAATTTGAGCTATTGTCTTGCTTGAACAAAACACAACTGAACTTCATGAAGTTTATTTAAATACTCCAAAATTATTAGGTACATTGTCAAAAATTAATGAACATTTCATAATCATCTTTTCAAAAAGAGAAAATATTGATTGGTTATCTGATAGTATAGATTAAAGCTGTTTAGTTTTAAAGCAAATAAAATCAGTTGGAAAGAAATTCAAAGTTTGATAGGATTTACACGGCTATGAGAACTAAAGAACTGTCGTTCACACTGAGCTGGTTCCAGACTTATCTTCCAATTCAATGGCACATTTTTTATTAGAGCTGGCCTCAAGCTCAATCAGATCTCTCTTTTCCTTCTCAGAAACAGACATGCTCTCATCAGTATAAGTAGTCTGCAGGTCAGATCCTTTTGTATTCAGTGGATGGACTTTATTGTGTCTGGTAACTACCAACCCTTCAAATCTGGGACTCTGGGTTTCCTTGAGTGGGTCTGTAGGAGTGATGACTGACGGTGTAAGGTCATGCAGTAATGTAGGGGCTGAATCAACAGAATCCTGGTCTTGCTTGACAGTCGTCTTGTTTGGTTTCAAGTCATAATCAACAGGATGAACTTTACTTGATTTCATCAGGTTTGGATCATTTGAGCCGGGAATCCTTGTCTGATCTGCCCTCCTTATTTCTGGTAGCACTTGATTTGGAAATGCAGGTTTAGTTGGGCCCATAGTCGTCTTTCTTAGGTTCTGTTTCAAATGCTGCTCTGCCTTTTCTTTCTTTGTTTTCTTGCCTGATGAGGATTTTTTTCTCCGTCTTCTCTTTTCTTGATGGTCTGTTTTGCTGATGCAATGGAATCCTTGACTGGTAGCAAAGGCTTAAAGTTGGATTTCAGAAGGCGGTTGCTGTAGTAATCAGCATCATGTTTCTGTTCTACCCAATTCTGTACCGGAACCTGCATTAATAAATGTTTTTTAGTTAAAAAAAAATTAGAAAGGAAAAATTTTAAAATGCCTGAAAATGTTGAATTATATTCCAGAATAAACAACATGTGTTTGTGAAACACTGATCACCCGCATGGCAGCTTATGGTGAGGGTTGCATTCCCTTAAGGATAAATAACACAAACTTTTTTTCAGAAATCAGGAATATTTCTGATAGATTTACATTTTAATTGGTAACCTGAAAAATGTTCATCAAGTATAGTGGTAGAATTTTGTAAGATTTTGTCATAAGGATAACAAGAGGCCCAAGGGCCTTGAATCGCTCTTCTGATAAATTGTACAACCTATCACTTGTATTCGAAGCCTCTAACCCTAAGTATCCTAAGACCAAAGTTGCATCACCTGACAAAGTTTAAAGATTCTTAGCCAATTAGGACTACTTCTTGGTCTACATTCTTGGAAAACCCAAAATGCATCAACTGACAAAGTTTGATGATTCAAGGCCAATAAGTACCGGAGATACTTAGATATAGCCATAAAATGTCGAAAGTAGGTCACCTTGACCTACATTTTAGTCAACATTTTTCAGAGTCCCAAGATGCATCTGCTGACTAAGTTTGATAATTCTAAGCCAATAAATACCAGATATATTCAAAAGTAGGTCATCGTGACTTACTTTTTGGTCGACATTCTCTGAAAACCCAAGATGCATCAACTGACAAAGTATGATGATTCTAAACCGATAAGTACTGGAGATAATTAAATATAGCCATAAAATGTCGAAAGTAGGTCACAGTGACCTAATTTTTGGTTGTCACTCTCTGAAAACCCAAGATGCATCAACTCACAAAGTTTGATGATTCTAAGCCAATAAATACCTAAGATACATAAATATAGCCATAAAATGTTAAAAGTAGGTCACTGTGACCTACTTTTTGGTCGACATTCTCCCAAAACTCAAGATGCATCAACTGACAAAGTTTGATAATTCTAAGCCAATAAGTACTGGAGATACTTAAATATAGCCATAAAATGTCGAAAGTAGGTCACCGTGGCCTAATTTTTGGTCGTCACTCTCCGAAAACCCAAGATGCATCAACTCACAAAGTCTGATGATTCTAAGCCTATAAATACCTAAGATACTTAAATATAGCCATAAAATGTCGAAAGTAGGTCACCATGACCTACATTTTGTTCGACATTTTTCAGAGTCCCAAGATGCATCTCCTGACCAAGTTTGATGATTTTAGGTCTGAAGGTAATCAAAATATGCCTTTTAAACAATTTGAAAACATATGCCTGCAAAATTCTAAAAGTAGGTCACAGTGACCTACTTTTCTTAAATATGTTTTAAGGTCCCAAGATGCAGCAACTTACAAGATTTGATGATTCTAACCCTTTCAGTGCCTGAAATAATGGGATTAAATGTTTTAAAAAGGATAAGTCATAAAGTTCAAAAAGTAGGTCACGGTGACCTACTTATAAGTTGACGTTGTTCAAGGACCCAAGATACATCAACTGACTAAGTTTGGTGATCATAGGCCTTAAAGTGTCCAAAATATGCCTTCAAATCAATTTGAAAACAAATGCCCGCAAAATTAAAAAGTAGGTGACCGTGGCCTACTTTTGAGTTAACATGATGTGAAGTCCTAAGATGCATCAACTTACAAGATTTGATGATCCTAGTCCTTATAGTAAGCAAAATATAAACATTTTTATTAATTGTAAATTTAGGTCAACTTTAAAGTGACCTTGAGACCACGCCCTTTGCCCCAGGGTCATGCCTTGAACAATTTTTAATCTTCAACATATCCTGATCCTTGTATGTAAGTTTGGTGAAAATCTGCCTGGTGGTTCTGGAGAAAAAGATTTTTTAGCAACTAGTACTTTTGGTTTTGTTTTCCTGATTATCTCCCCTTGTTTTAGGGTCCCAACCCTTATTTTAATATAAATGGTAGCCCTTGGGCCAAGGATACCCTGTGACAAATTTGGTACTGATTGGCCAAAGGGTTCTTGAGTTATGGCCCATATTCTAAAAAGTTAACGCACACCGCACAAATGGCCATAGCATTAGCTCTTTGAGCCTTTGGCTCAGAAGAGCTAAAAATTTGTGCAAAATTTTGTATGGAATTATAAAGAAAACAAAACAAAATCTCATATTTAAGCACCAAGGAAATCCTATGATTTCTTTATATTTCAGGGATTTTTTATTCATGTCATTTCAAGTCAAAATCAGACAAAAAATATATATCGATCCATGCATCAAATTTTTGTTTGTGTTAAGTACCCTTAAATGCATGTCAAACTCCAAATGTCAAGGTCAAAAGTGTTGGTACCAAAAGGAAGGTCATGTTACAAAGGATACACCTGTGAAATATGAAGGCCCTAGTTTTAACTGTTCAAAAGTTTTATATAACCAAAGTTAAAGTGTTTAAAAAATGGGTCAAAGTCTTAGGTCAAGTTCAAAAGTTAAATAATATTTATACTAGCTGAAAGTTCTTGTCACAATGAATACATATGTGAAGTATGAAAGCCCTAGCTCCAACTGTTCAAAAGTTATGGCCATGGTTAAAGTTTTTTTTTTTTTTAAAAAGAAGGCCAAACTCTAAGGTCAGGAGGTCATTTGGTGGTACCCAAAGAAAGGTTTTGTCACAAGGAATACGCCTGTGAAATGTGAAAGCCATAGCCCCACCCACTCAATGTCATGGGCTAGGTTAAAGTTGACAACAGACACACAGAGAGACAGACAGACAGGACAAAAACAATAATACCCCCGGGATCTTTCAATCTAGGATTTTTAAAAATTTTTACCATTTCCTTTTTATCAGGCAATGGAACCTTTTCTTCAGTAAAGTTCTGTACAAAGAAATAGGTAGAATACATATAAATATATACACTTGACAGGGCATTCATGCCATAAGGACATGTTTTAAATTTCTTATATATTTTTTCCAAATTGAAATGAAATATAAATTGCTTTAAATTTTTTTTGAAAAATTACCTCTGATTCATCAAACATGATCTCTGGTTCTTTCCAAAGTATTCCAGATGAGCACTGCAATACAAATACAGAATATAATTTAATCAAGGAGGAATCTTTTTAAAAAATTGATATACTATAGATTCAGAAATACTTTGTAAAAATATTCTTCAAAAAGAGTAAAGAAATTAAAAAACAAATAATATCATGGTAAATAAACCTATCTATTTTTGAAAAAAATAAAGTATTTTCGACAGCCCTACCTGATCCCCAGTCTGCCCTTCTTCTCCTAAAATAGAAAATGTAACAAATTTCATTTAAGTTTCAGTTTCCTAGGAGATCATCTTCAATTCTAAAGGCACTGTAAATGTGCTCAAAAAAGTATATTCAACAGGAACACAATCTTCCTCATGATTCACTTAAATAAATCTGTATTTCATCAAAACCTGATCCTCTCAGAATATTTGTTGGTTCTTCATTTGATCTACCAGTAATTTGAATCCCCCTTATCCATTGATTGTAAATGAAGTCAACCAGTAAAGTTACAAATATAAAACCTGATACACAAAGGGCTTAATGATTCAACAGGGATGCAACTTTGGGTATTTTGAAACAAAGGTATAAGTGGTAACAAGTATGGCAATATCTACCTTCATCTGATTTGTTCAGACTGGCCGTGGAAGCTAATGTAGACTGTGACCCAAGAAGTCTGAAAAAGAAATTGTCAAATACATGAAGTGCACAACAACACAATATAAAATAATAGTCACTGTGACAAGATTTCAAATCTACAATGCATTTTATCATTTATCTTGTACCAATTCATAATTGTTCTACATTTTATCATATAATTCAAAACTGATTTTACTCACTCTTTTTCATAGGGTTCTTTCCTACAAGAAAAATAAAAAGATTCTTTTAAAATTATTTTTTTTTATAGGAGTATTCATGACATAC
>NW_026932418.1:0-5127 GCF_032062105.1 Saccostrea cuccullata | reverse complement strand
ATGTCCCTTATGTATTTCAGTGCATGTTCCGCGTCTTTTAAGAATGGCACAAGCTTGGGCAGGTACATTTCTCCATAACTGGGCCATTCAAGTTCTGATACATGTGTGTCATCCATAGTAGTTAGTCGTTAAGCTGCAGTATCCCCTCTGTGAATGTGTTTATGTGACACGGTATATTTTATCTAGGTCGTT
The DNA here is from genome assembly GCF_032062105.1 of Saccostrea cuccullata. Lineage (NCBI taxonomy): Eukaryota > Metazoa > Mollusca > Bivalvia > Ostreida > Ostreidae > Saccostrea > Saccostrea cuccullata. Next base: position 4,935 of record NW_026932418.1, on the reverse strand, counting down.
GCGTGAATAACTCTTTTTTTTATCAGTTGTACGAGTAAGTATTATCTGACAGATTAATTCATGCAGTGTTTTGACCTTGACTTAATGAACAGGTCCGTCTTGAGGCTTCTATGTTTTTATGTTTGACAAAATACCCACTGGTGATTATCATTTATACATTTTGGTATAGGTATCAGTACACTTTAGTTTTTAGGAAATTACATCTTTAACTAGTTAAATATTTATACTCCTTATCCCATATTCCGTATGAATTATGGTGAACTATTTGATAGGTGAACCTTTGACCGTAATAGTCAGCAGACAACTGGTTATCCAGTCCACGGAACTAAATAGATTACTAGTACGTTGAGTGTGTGGGCATTAGTCCATCTCATTACAATTATCCTTCAGTTTCTCTTTAAACAAAGTAAGTGCTGATGGTTTGTTAATTGAACAAATCGACATCCAACAATAGAACTCTGCCCTCTACCACCACCATCCCCTTTCTCCAGAAATACTCCCGTCAACATGATCAGTACATCGGGTTCAAGGCGGGTGTTACAGGTCAAGAAAGGACGCTTACTCTATTGACAATTCGAATTTCCAGGGATCTTTTTAAAATATTCGATCAGTGCTTACTATCAGTTCAAGATATATTACTGTAGTCAGCGGCGACTCACACAAATTGTTTCGACGAAAATAGTTCCATCATGATAAGTAGATACAACATCATTGTTCATGATAAGAATAATGCTGTGTATGTCATACGTAAAAGAAGCCAACATTAACGTAAATTTTTTCTCCAAAGATCACTTTCCCCCCGAAATACAAATAAAAATATTAATATTCCTACGCTCGCTCCGTCCTCAGCCTTTTTTTGTAACATGTTTGATAACAGAGAATACTAGGTCATTCTTCGATTGATATTTTTTCAACGATGAATTGATTATCCTATATCAACAATTTTATTAGGTTTATGTTAATTGTTCGTTAATTGTCATATAGTTTCCTCTTAGAGACAAAAAATTAATATTCTGTGTGTGTGTATTATTAAATGACGGAATTTTCAATCCGTGGCCGAATTCTGCTTGTGAGTAGACTGTGTAAACTGTCGGGAGCGTAGTTGTAAAATGTGTAGCAAAACCCGAAAGGGGTCGGAGATTTCTAAACTGTGTTGAAGTTCAGCATATAATTTTACATATAATTTGAATTATATAAACTTCCGTGACGAATACATTAGTATATTTCAGCAATTTTGTAAAACAAAAAAAAAAAAAAAAAAAAGGTTATCAGCTTAGAATTTCCCGGCCCGGCCCTGATTTTCCTAACCCATTTTTAACACACTTTGTGTTAGAACAAAATGTACTGAGAAGTTCAGCAGGGATTGTATAATTATTATTAATCAGAATTCGTATTCATATGATCTAATTAAGAAAACAATTTGTGTCTGCCATCGCAACTTCTCGGCACAACAAAACATGTTTCTCCGAGGTCGCTAGATGCGTTTGACAACTCCATCGCACGTGTGTAGACCAAGGCTGACTGGTCTTGCGGACAAAGGTATGTATACTGTTTGTTATGAGACTGGGTGACCATAATGCTACGGACTCACGAAATACACCAGTTCCATGACTAGACAGCGCAATTTATTTTTTTTCATAAAAGTCATTAAACACTGTTAAACATATTAAATCTTAAAGTCGAATATCTTTGGATATGGGGTAACCCATATCTATTCTTGTCTATATATGAGGATTGTACGGTAAAATCTTAGGCAATGTATCTAGGGTGAAAGAACTATATGCAGTATTAACCAACATTTGCCCCCCAAAATCAAACTTTGACGGAGTAATATTTAATTAAGTCCTTAAACAGGGGAGTATATGCTGACTTCAAAGCACTGAATAATTTCATAAGTAATGACGTCATATGTACGTAATGACGTCACAAATATGACGTAAATTTCAGTTTTTTATGAATTTTGCAGAAAAATGTACATATTTCGTCGATATTTTAAATAGAAGTCACCGAGCGCATGTGTGTTCAGGATAAATATTTTGATATAATGTGTAGAATGATAATATCAATGAAATATGTCAATATTGTTCCTGAACACACATGCGCTCTATAAATTTTAAAGCTTAAATTGTTGAAATTTTGTCCATTTTGTCCTCTTTCTGAAAAAGGATATAAAATCGGACTAGTTTGTGACGTCATAAAATCAGAAATTGTGAATACACTGCTCTGGAACTATAATATTTTCTGTTAACTTATATTTCTCGTACAATTTATTGAATTCAGCACATATCAGGAAGTTTTCAAAATTTGACTTTTATGGGGGCAAACATATGCAATATACCGCATATAGTTCTTTAAACATTACTGCTATCTGAAATTATAGTTTCTATCACAATTTTTTCTCTTTCGAGTACTGCTTCTTAAACCTGATTAAAAAGCTACAGTGCAGAAGCAGAGAAAATTATACAATATAATAAAAAACATTTGTACATGTAGATAAGTAGGAATATGGTTAGAATGAAATACATGAAATATAACGAACACTCACTCACCGTATTCAAGCTTATAAGTCGATTGAAAAAGACAAAGCAAAATGTTGTCACGATTTGTTTATAGATCAAATGTATAGATATATGATAGGGATATGGCAGTGAAAGATTATTCTGGTGGATTACCTTTTTTCGTTCTTAATAAATAATAATCTAATCAGGTTTTCTAAATCTCTATTATCTATTCTACACTTCACCAGTTAAAGTTACTAGGTCATTAATTCAAAATAATCAAATGTCTATGAGAACATGATGTTTTGTTTCAAAATCTACAAATGAAAAAAAAACAACAGTCTTTCTAAAGATGAAATGTATAAATGCAACTAACATTGAACAAGAGAAACCAATGCATTGATAAAAAAATACGAAAGAAAAACAAAGAGTGATAACTCTCTTAGCTGATACATGAATACTCTAAACCAGAGGTTTTCTTTCTTACCATTATTATATTGGATAGCAAAACTTCTTTGAAAATCTCTTCCAGTAAATGTTCTACCAAGCCTCTTTCTTTTATTCTCATTTACATATGAGTAGTGAAGGAGAAACTCCAGGACTAATTGTTACAATATATTCGAGAAGTGGTGTCAATCAGGTGTGGATACTCAAAAATTCCAAGAAACGTTTGAAAAAATTGAATTAAAAAATTTTTACCAAAATCAACAAAAATTTTTTACAAGTTACTTTTCAACTTTATATACAACCACTCCCCGCTATAACGCTATAACTCGATTTAGATCTACAAATGCAATTAACAATAGCTATCTAAATTCTTATGTTGACGTTATATCCAGTTGAGCTTGAAATAAAAGATACAACAGAGTTTAACACATCTGTTTCATATTTGGATTTTTTTTACTACAAATAGACGTTAATGGTTATCTACATGTAACAACAAAGCTTTATGATAAATGTGATGACTTTAACTTTATAGTTGTAATGTATCTTCATCACCTGCATACGGAGTTTATACCTCTCAGTCGATTCTAAACGAAAAGGTATTCTCTACGTATGTGCAATTTCTATGACAAGGTAAATTATTGACAGACAAGTTGATGAAACAGGAATATCAGCAGTCTCGTTTAAAATCATCATTTCGTATGTTTTATGGTAGATACAATGACCATGTCCGCAAAGTCAAATGCTGACTGACTTTTTTCATACTGATTGTTAGGCCATTATTTACACTCTGAATTGTCCATGGATATTTTACACCTCTGATGTTCTGGAGGTTTGTGTTTGCTCGGCTCCTAATTTGTAGTGTTCATGGACTTTTGAGCTTAAATACTGTTCGTTATCTCTACATGTTTCATTGTAATTATTAGCTTTATGAGTTTGAATGGTGGGAGAGAATGGTACTTATCTGACAAATAATTTTTTTTCTTACTTCCTGAAACAGTTCGTCGTGTGCAACGTGTATTTAGATCTGGTTGAAATTATTAAAGGTGCCACTTAAATACAAAGGAAGATATTTCATCTTAATTAAACACAGTAAAGTTACTCGCCTGTAAAACCCTGGCTATTATTTCGTGATAATACTCACATCAATGAATAAAGGTCTATAAATTGTACTTTGATTTAATTTTTAGTTTTAAAACGTGCACATTTTTTGTGCTTGGAGATGAATTATTATCGAAAAACTAGGAATTAAAGCACCTTATCAAAAAGTTCCTATTGTTTAAGTATTGGTCGCTGGTACCTCTGAAATATCATTATATTCCACTAATAATTTAGACAAAATTTCTCCCCTTTTGTTAGAAGAAACTGAGATATGGCATGTTGAAAATTCTTTTTAAAAGCTTTTGAATAGATAATGCACTCCTATGTATCTATCTTCAATACAAAAATCCTTACTTAGCGATGAAATTTTCCACTTACAGTCATTACTCCTTGCAAAAATATTACTTGCTTTTAAGGAGAAACTTCAGACGCACTGTTCTACAGCATATTCTAGAATTAGTGTTAATAAGATAAAGATTCTCAAACACTCTTAGAAATTAACTTTTAGAATATTTGAAATCGCTAACGTTTTTTCAAAATTAAGTAACATCAAAACGTACAATATCTTTACACTTAATCAACTACTCCCCTTTTAAATTTCCTGTTTCTTTAAAGGAACTAAAACAAGGTTTCTCATTGTAGAAATTGCTGTTGTCATCGAGTCATGTCCAAATGCTTTCTCTCTGTTACTTTGATATAATTTATGATTAAAACCCCGTGGAGATACAGTATTGAGAGATATCTCTTGCTTATTCATTAACTCACAAAATACAGTAACATCTGAGCCATTTATTCGGGGTGTTTTGTGTTTTAATGATAAAAAACCACTAACTATTTGATAATATTGTATCATTTTGTTTCATCGAGCGGCACATAATAAGCAGAGCAATGT
>NW_026932417.1:0-5126 GCF_032062105.1 Saccostrea cuccullata | reverse complement strand
GGGGTATTTTCATTCTCTATCATCCCTGAAAATTTCAGGAAAATCCGTCCAGCCATCTCTGAAAATCCTGCCGACAAGATTTGGGGAAAAAATAATAAGAAAAAACAGTAGAATTCTATAAGGTCTTCCGTCTGAGACGGGGGGACTTAATAAATAAAAATCTTTATGATATGATTTTCAACTTTTAAGAAAAAGGGCTTGCCTGCAGAAATGAATTTTATTTTTGTTTACAGAGAAAGTAAACATAAATGTCTGAGCCTTTATCTTCGATAAATTTGTACTTTTCATTTAAAAAATGCCAATTTTTCAAACTTCATTCATGTTCTTGAACTCTTATGTTAAATACTTATAGATGAATACCAGTGGGAGAGGTCGGTGAAGACATAGGAATGTTCTCCTGCCATAGCTGGATCAGCTACACAGAGGGTCGTGATGAATGAGGAAGTAGATGGTATCTCCCAGAATGCAGTTCAGCCTCAGGTTCCAACTGTACAACCGAAATTGGTAGCAGCAGTGACTGAGCAGGTGCTGCAAGCGCTTTCCGAGGAGGAAAAAAAAGGGGTACTATAAGAAGCAAAGCTCAAAAAGGTTCCAAACACAAAAAAACGAGAACGCCAAGCTCTTCGGGTACCGATTCTGATATGAGATGAATCGACAGATAATTCTGATTCAGAGAGATGGCTGTGAGCTAATATCAGATCCTACAACTTCGCAAATAGATTTAAAATTGAAAAAAAAAAAAATTGGCAGAATAAATATGTTGATTTCGTAAAGTTGCTTCCAAGCGATGATCTCACTTCACATAAATTATTGCGCCCACAAAACACTGGTAATTTGTATCAAAACCAAAAGGTTTATCCAAATAAGTGAGCATTGGATAACAGCATATTAAACATTTTGGCAGTATATTCTGAAAAATACCCAAAGCAAATTCCAGCTGTGATCAAACATGGGTAGATTGTTTGAGAGTTGGCTAGAAGAAGTTTGGGTCAGTCAACCAGCTGAGGGGATTCTATTTGCATACGATTTTTTAATAAAATATGTAAAGGTTACATGCCAAAAACTGTCCATTCTGAGAGAAGAAAGAACTATTGGAGGGCCGTTAGGCCCGACAATAGTTCTTTTTTCTCACAGAATGGACAGTTTGAGGCTTGTAACCTTTTTAAAACATTTCATTCCATTGTGTTCAGAATGGACTCTCTTAGAAAAGTTTCTCTCTTGCAACGTCAATGAAGTAAACATCCTTTGTATTAAATTTGGCATTGTCTTCTTAGTAGACTGTCTCAGGTAAATTTGTTGATTTAAATACTTTGAATAGGATTCACTTCAATTGTTAACTTAGTGGACAGTTACAGGTGAGTTCCTTGGTTTTGTATAAAAAGCATGCACATCGAACACCACTTCTTAGTAAATGTCCCTGCGGTTAATGTCCTCTTCAGATGGAGAAAGCGTGTTTTTAACACAAAACAAGTTTAGAAAAGTTGATGAACAAGAAAACAACACGGATGGCATTCTCAGTGATATTTTGGATTTAAAAAGAGAACATCCAAAAAAACAACCCAATTTTGACCTCAAAGTAGATTTTTTTTCGGATATTTCTGACGAGGAACTTGTTAAGGCCACCCAAGACATAGAAGGAAAAGAAAATATTGAAAGGTTTGCACGGCTAAATGAAGAAGATTTGGATAATTTGATTAAGAAAGGTTTATCGAAGAAAACAGAGCAAAAGTCAAAGTGGGCAATGACTCTATTTACGAACTGGCAAAATGAACGAAAGTGTATGTTACCAAACCATGATACATTTATGTACCAGGATATTATGATAATGAGTGATGAGGAAATCAACAAAACAATGAGTTTCTTTGTAGCTGAAGTGAGGAATAAATCTGGAGAGGATTACAGACCCAATAGCTTGTATGAAATTGTGTGTGCAATTCAACACAAATTACGACATGAAGGTAGATTCATAAACTTTTTGGATGATGATAAATTTCACGATATGCGCAGTATTCTTGATTCAAAGATGAAAGAACTCTCTGGGCGAGGCATGGGGATAAAGCGGAAACGGGCAGAGATCATAACTGAGGCTCAAGAAGATGAAATGTGGTCCAAGGGAGTTTTAGGAAGAGATACACCACAAAAACTCTTAGATACTCTACTCTTTCAACTAGGACTACATTTTGCACTACGAGCAGGACAGGAACACAGAAACTTGAGGGTTGGGACAAACAGTCAGATTTCTCTTTCCATGGATGCATCTGGACTGCGATATCTCGAATATAGAGAGGATGTCTCCAAAACAAATCGCGGTGGGCTCCAGCACAAAAATCTGAACCTTAAGTTACCAGAGCATACCAGAACAAGAATGTTCCCGAGAGATGTCCTGTGCTCACGTATGAAAAATATCTGCATTTAAGGCAAGTATATTTTTTTAATTTCCACCAAAATATTGCTGTAAGATATATCTTAATTTAAAACACTTTAATCTATAATATGCAATTTTCTTTTAAAGGCCTGAAGCTGGTAAAACCAATGCTCTCTATTTGCGACCTCTGCGGTACCCCACAGATTCCACTTGGTACGCCGACTCCCCTGTTGGAGTACACACTCTTCAACAGACCGTCGCAAAACTGTAAAATAGCAGGATTTACTGGCCACTACACAAACCATAGCCTGAGAGCAACCGCCGCAACACGCCTTTACGATGCTGGCATTGATGAGCAGCTAATAACCGAGAAAACAGGACACCGCTCGACATCTGTTAGATCGTATAAAAGAACAAATGAACAACAGCAATAGTGAGCAAAATCATTCACGGTGAAAATCAGTGTGATGTAGCTATCAAGAAAGCCAAAACCGCAGCCGAAAGTGATTCTAATGTGTGTGCACCAGCTGGTGCTAGTGAAATTGAAATTTCGTCTGGAAGTGTATTTTTCAAATTTAAATTCTAAAGTTGGAATAATTATTACAATGTGTGTAAATCGTTGTTCATGAATAACATGTATATCTTTTGTGTTGGATTTGTTGTTATTTTTTCTTAGTGCTTACCTGTAACTGTCCAATAAGTTGTAAAAAAGTGTCCATCATTTTTAATAGTGGACAGTTTTTCCAACTTCTTGGACAGTTACAGGTAACTTATTGGATTGTTTTTGTTATTTCAAGGATAAGAAGGTATTAAAAGAACAAAAGATGATGTCATAACAATGTTTTAATTGTTGTGATTGTGAATATTTCTTAAAATCTATTTAATACAAAACAAAATTATGAAAAGGCAAAGATTTTTTTTTTTATAAAACATTTCCCTAGCTACCCATAATTACCCTTATAACTCAATATCTAGCCGTAGTCAAATATATCTAGAGACTTTATCACCCAAACTTGCAAAACTGGCGTATTTCTTATATTACAAATTATGAAGTTTTTCATTTTCCATAAAATGCACAAAACACGGTCTACTAAATTACTAAAAACAAATTTATCACAATCAACCTATCAAATACTTGACAGTAAACTCAAATACAGAAAAAGAAATTCTGCAGTTTTACCGTCTCGTCATTTGTCAACCATATTGAATTTTCGGTGTAATTTGTAGACAAATCAAGCGCACCCTATGAGATTGGGTAATAGTCAAATTATGCCATTGTAATAATTTGAAAACAAATGCCTGCAAAAATTAAGAAGTGGGTCACTGTGACCTTCTTTTCTATAAAAATGTTTTAAGGCTTCAAGATGCATGAACTTGAGGTTTGACGATTCTAAACCTCACAGTTTCTGATATGTTAAATGTTTTAAAGATATATATCCATCGATTTCAAAAAGTAGGTCAAAGTGACCTACTTTAAAGTTGGCCTTGTTTGAGGCCCCAAGATGCATCAACTCTCGAAGTTTAATGCTAAAGGCCTTAAAGTGTCCAAGATATGCCTCCAAATAAATTACTGGCCAGGTCCTTTTAAAGTCACTACGTGTTACAGATCCTAAATGCAACGACAGAGTTACAGAACTGAAAGTATGAATTCAGACACAAAGTTGAGGTTTTGGAATTACTATTGATTCTAGAGTTATCCAAGTATATCTAACCTATCACCTGATGGTGTCCATCTATAAAATCGTAGAGAAAATGTCTGCCCTATGCAGAAATACGTTCAAAGCATCAAAAAAGGAATGGTACATTTTGCCAAACCTTTATGCACAGTTATGTAAAAATTTACCCTGTAGCCTATACTTACTCTATTCAATCTAAAATTGATAGTGTGTTCTGTTTTTGGGCTTAAACTAAAAGCATAATTACTTAAACTGCCTGAATCATTTTATCATGTTGATAAAGTGTATGTTTATCCGGATCCATCAAACCATTAAAATTGGTATATCAATTCCAATAACATTTGCATTATGCAGTGATTTATTTTGATGTGCATCCCAAAGGACGTGTACATTCATTGTTTTCATTTTCTCGGAAAATTCCAGAATATCAAATCTATTCACTAGACGCCGAAATATTCCGAATAAAATTTTTTAAAAAACTACAAAAGTCGAACTCTCCTTGGTATACACTTAGTGCATCAACCAATGTGATTCAGCGATATGACATAACGGCGGGGAAACTGATAGACTGTTAATCACGATGCCGCCGGAAAAAAATGCTGATTTAGGGGACGACCATTCGATTCTGAGGGGGGGGGGGGCGGCAATTTTTTTTGAGACGGATTATTTATTTTCATGCCAGTCAAGGACAGATTATTTATTTTCAAGATTATCAAGGACAGATTATTTATTTTCTTCTTTGTCTTATGGTACCTATATCCATTGATTCTAAAATCCCAGTGGGTCCTGGGCGAAGCCCTGGTGGAGGCCCAGGGAGGAAAACCCCCAAGAAGGTCTTGGGTTTTCGTGTATTTTAAGAGTAAAACCAGGCATATAATTATAGTGGTATTGGTTATTATGTACCAAAGTATGACATTACTAATACTAGTCATATCATACTATGAATGAAAAAAGGGGTGGGGGCGAATCCCCCTTAAGCTCTTGGGTGTTCGTGTATTTTAAGAGGAAAACTAGGCACAAAAATATTGGTATTGTACCAAAGTATGGCATAATTAATATTATTTATATCAATTTTAAATTTTAGG
>NW_026932416.1:0-5145 GCF_032062105.1 Saccostrea cuccullata | reverse complement strand
CTGATGTCCCATACTGATAACCAGTATAATGTAACCTCTGGTCCCCCATACTGACGTACAATTTAAGGTGACCTCTGGTCCCCTACTATAGCTAATGTACAATATAAGGTTTCCTCTGGTCCCCCTACTGATGTGCAATATAAGGCGACTCCTGGTCCCCCTACTAATATATAATATAAGGTTACCTCTAGTCCCCCAACTGATGTACAGAATAAGGTGACCTATGGTCCCCCAACATATGTAGAATTAAAGGTGACCTCTGCTCTTCTACTGATGTCCAATACTGATATACAGTATAAGGTGACCTCTGGTCCCCCTACTGATGTACAATAAAAGGTGATTCCTGGTCCCACTACTGATATGCAACATAAAGGGACATCTGGTCCCCCTAATGATGTGCAATATTATGTTACCTCTAGTCCCCCAACTGATGTACAGTATAAGGTGACCTCTTGTCCCCCTACATATGTAGAATGAAAGGTGACCTCTGCTCTCCTACTGATGTCTCCTACTGATATAAAGTTTAAGGTGACCTCTGGTCCCCCCAATGACGTACAATTTCAGGTGACCTCTGGTCCCCCTACTATAGCTAATGTACAATATAAGGTTTCCTCTGGTCCCCCCTGTTGATGTTCAATATAAGGTGACCTCTGGTCCCCCTACTGATGTAGAATGTAAGGTGTTCTCTGGGTCCCTTTAAGTGGTCCCCTACTTATGCATGTTATGTACAATATAAGGTGTCTTCTGGTTCCCCTTCATATGTTGAATTCAATATGCCCTCTGGTCCCCCTACTGATGTACAGTACAAGGTGCCCTCTGGTCACCCTACTGATGTAGAGTTTAAGGTGACCTCTGGTCCCCCTGAGTATGTATGATATAAGCAGAAGCATATGGTGACACACTGGTCCTCTTACTGATATACAATATAAGGTGTCCTCTAGTCCCCAACTGGTGTACATTAAGGTGTCCTCTTGTTCCCCTACTAATGTACAGTTTTAGGTGACCTCTGGTCTCCCTACTTATGTACTATATAAGGTGACCTTTGCACTCCCTACTGATGTCCCCCTACTGATGTACAATATAAGGTGACCTCTGGTCCCCCTACAGATTTACAATATTGTTCTCTGATCACGTTACTGTTGTCCCCTACTGATGTGTACTGTAATATTAAATTGAATAAAATCTTACGGGAGACCACAGGTCACCTAACGTAATCTATAAATGTTAAACGCTTTTATATCATATATCGCATAAAATTGCAGTTAATGTTGCTCAGCACCCACCCTCCACCCCCTCTATCTTTTATAAAACCCTTCAGATGGTTATTTCTTTTAAAAATTGTTTGTTTTACACTTTAAAGGCTTCACAGTATTACGATTTATTCTACTTTCACTTTACGTATGCAACGCACTACATTTTGTAGCGGAGTAAACAGGCCCGATAGTCGTGAACTGAGCAGGGGGACCTCAGGGCCTATTTCAGCGTACGTTTTATCCTTCTGCATAAATAATATCAAAATATTTGTTCTTTTCTTTGGTTTTAGATATATGATATAAACAACATCACACCACTATTTTGATCTCGTCCCTGGTATCAGCCCTGGGTTGGTCTCGGCCCGCGCCCCTCGGGCTTGGGCCGATACCAACCGCTCGGGCTGATACCAGGGCCGAGATCAAAACAGCAGTGTGATATTCTCGAATGACAGAGGAAAGACAGACCGGGATATGTATATAGCTGACTGTCTTTGAAAGACAATATAATCGATGAAAATAGATTAGCATACCTGTTTAATTAGCTGAACTCCATATGAATTTCACATAATTTTCACGATATTTCCTTTTAAACTCCATTGTACATGTACATATCTTTGTACATGCCTTCTTAGCCAAATTCTCTTTACACGACATGGTGAATTCCGAAGTTACTTAATGTATACATATTACGTCATCGGTCGTAGATTTTATTCAAATTGACAGAATACAGCATAATATTCATTTCCTTGTGTTAAATTATATCTCTGAATACCAATAATACGAAAACTTTTGTTCTAAAATTGACGTAATCTCGCCTACTATGACGTCATGATATAGCAATGATTTAGTCAAGGTAGAATATTTTGTATGCTTCATTATTCCACCTGCAAACTAAAAGAAATTATCTATTAAACACAATCTGAGTATTGTCAGTATTGAGCAGTATTGAAGCAGTATTGGAGCTGCAGAGGGAAAAGGAATGTAGAAAATATCGCTATCACGATATGCGTATTATTTCTTGATCAACATCAAAAATGCAAAGGCATAGACACTATTTTGTTTGAGCTGAATTATGGAATTTTTATTGCTTATATAGTGTATGTTTTGAAAAGTGCTGAGAGCTGATACTGGTCTGCATAACCTTTATTTTTATTTTATAAGAGAATTTAAACGAAATGGAAATTTTTAGCTATAATGACCATCAAAGGCAAAATTTTCAGAACTTATCTTTAAATTTGTATCATTTATTTTTCTTCAAAAACAAGCGTGAGCCTTTGCATGTGCGGATCTAAAGGTGGGGGATCCCCCCCCCCCTGGAATTTACAAGGCTGAAAATGCATATACTAAAGCAAGAAAAAAGAGTTACCATGGACCTCCCCCTGGTAAACGAAAATATATGTGAAATGATATGAAAAGTGACATTTTTAAGGCAATAGAAGTCATTTGTAGTCTACCCCCCCCCCCTCCTCCAACACACAGACACTCACGAAATAGGATTTTGACGTTTGTGCGAGTTTATTTTTTTTTTCTTTTGCTTGTTAAGAAATTTCTGGGATTGGATTTTTTTCTTGACTGGTTTGGACCCCCCCCCCTCCCCCCGGAAAAAAAATTGCCTGCCTTGAGCTATCCCCATTTCCTATATTCAGCTGAACAATTATACAAGTCAAGTGGCAAAGATCTGATATGTGCGATATAACCTCTACTGTTTATGGCCCAGTCCTATCCATTATGGATAGCTATATAACATTTTCTACGTGTATTCAGTTGTTTTGTCACTCACTTTTTTTTTATAAAGAAGTAATGCATATTAAATGGTGCTTAGGTCATATTTTCTAAATCGGTCCTTACATATTACATACACTGTAGCTGAGTCGGGTAATAAGGGAAAAAATCCTTCGTCAACTCAGTGTATAAATAATTGACTTACAAGAGCTATGGAAAACGTGAGTTCTTATAATAACATTATAAATGAAGAAGTTTGAATTTTGAGTATTATAAACATTCTGTTTGTGAGTAAGTTTTTTTTTCCAGATGATATATCTTGAAAACTTCTAGGTTTTGCAATGAAATCTTATATCCAAAGTCCATTTGGCGAAAATTGAGTTTGAGGTTCAAAGGTCAATATATTATCATCATATAATCTTTGTATTAAACTTCTGTTTCCACACGATATCTCAAGAATAAGAAGCTTCTGGGTTCTTGCAAGGATATCTTATGCAAAAAACTTCCTTTAATATAATCAAAACCTTTTATAATTATGATGTAAAAAAATCAAAAGGTAATTAAGCTGTCAATGTAATAAATACATACATTCTATGTGACATTTTTTTTCTGTTTTGAGTGATATCACAAGAAGACGTTGAACGTTTAGAATAATATCATATCACAATTCCATGTGGAAACTCATCCTCTGTATATATTTGGAAGTTGAAATGGCGTTGTGAAAATGTGTTTGCACATACTGTTGCAGTTATGAGACTATAAACTTTTATTTAAAAATATATATACAATTAATTGCTTAACCATGTATACATTTTAACTCATACAGCCTTTAACTGCATATGTGATTATACCCGCACTTTCTAAAGAAAGTTCGGGTATATTGTTGTTACTCATGTCCGTGCGTCCGTCCGTACCTCCGTCCGTCACACTTTTCTTCCCTAAACTCCTCCTACATTTTACACAGTAGCTTAATCATCTTTTGGGAGATGGTTGGTGGGGTCATGTAGATGTGCAGTAAAGTTTCGGAATTTTGATTTTGCCCCGGGGGGTCAAATGGGGGTCGAAAAATGACGTTTTTTGTGCAAAAAGTTCCGTCTTCCCTGAACTCCTTTTACATCTTACTCAGCAGCCTAATCACCTTTTGGGGGATGATTGGTGGTGTCAGGTAGATGTGCAGTAAGGTTTCGGAATTTTGAGTTTGCCCCGGGGGGTCAAATGGGACTCGAAAAATGACGTTTTTTAAAAGCAAAAAGTCCCGTCTTCCCTGAACTCCTACATTTTACTCAGCAGTGTAATCACCTTTTGGGGGATGATTAATGGGGTCATGTAGATGTACAGTTAGGTTTCGGAATTCTGATTTTGCCCCAGGGGGTCAAATGAGGGTCGAAAAATGACGTTTTTTATGCAAAAAGCCCATCTTCCCTGAACTCCTCTTACATTTTATTCAGCAGCCTAATCACCTTTTGGTGATGGTTGGTGGTGTCATGTAGATGTGCAGTTTGGTTTTGGAATTCTGATTTTGCCCCGGGGGTCAAATGGGGGTCGAAAAATGATGTTTTTTATGCAAAACCCCCGTCTTCTCTGAACTCCTTCTACATTTTACACAGTAGCCTTATCATCTTTTGGGAGATGGTTGGTGGTGTCAGGTAGATGTGCAGTAAGGTTTCGGAATTCTGATTTTGCCCCAGGGGGGGGGGGGTCAAATGGGGCTCGAAAAATGACATGTTTTATGCAAAAAGCCCCGTCTTCCCTGAACTCCTCTTACATTTTACTCAGCCTAATCATCTTTGAGGAGATGATTGGTGGAGTCATGTAGGTGTGCAGTAAGGTTTCGTAATTTTGATTTTTTTCCCCGGGGGGAAAAATTGGGGTGGAAAAATGACGTTTTTTGTGCAAAAAGTCCTGTCTTTCCTGAAGTCCTTCTTAATGTTACTCAGAAGCCTAATCATCTTTTAGGAGAGTTAAACATTTTGAAAATTATGTAAAACATCAACGTCAAGGGGTAAAAAAGCATCGCATGCTGGGAAACACCTTGAATTCTTATGAGTAATTAATGTACATGTCAAATGTGAGAGTCATATCTCATCTCAATCAAAAGTTATAAGCAAATGCAACATTTTTGAAAAGTAGGTTAGGCTTCAAGGTCATGCAAGGTCACAGAGTAAAAGTC
>NW_026932415.1:0-5177 GCF_032062105.1 Saccostrea cuccullata | reverse complement strand
CTATTATTTGGTCACATTTCATCCTATAATTGTTTTTTATTTTTACGTATATGACTTTATAAAATGCAATGAATATTTTTTTTTTTACTTTTGAATACTTTGTTACCGTAGTAACGTATGTAATAATTGATTTACCAAATATGTTTATCATGCATTTGAGACATCTGACTTTCAACTTTTGGAAACAGTCATTGCCAATTGTTTGCTTTGCCGCAAATGTTAACTAGGGGGTTCTAAACATGTTAAAAAATGCCATTTTTCGAACTTTAAGACATGTTGCCATGGTAACTATAAAACATAGCAACCAATTTTTGCCTGATTTCAGTTCAGGGTATCAATGACTTTTATCATAGAGAGTTTGGAGAAATTCTGAGACTATGCGTGCCACAGCTCCTATATAAAATTTCAAATCATTACAGAGAATGGCTCTTAAATTTTCTGGGGGGATTATCTGTTTCGTGTCATCATCTTATTGAATTAATATTATGTTCTGCTTAAAGAAATTGTGTTTTGACATATCTATATTTTCAATAGATCATAATTAATTACTTTTATTATGAAAATATTACGAAAATAGAAGCAAGAAACAAATGGCGGGAAAATAGTTTATTTGGCAGCAAAATAAAGACTCTTCATCTACACAATGATAACATCATATAATAACAACAGGAAGTACACTGATATATAAGCCATTTTATGAATAGTCCTTACACAAACAATAAAATTGGGAAATCTCTATAACGTTAACAGATGAACCTTTCTACTTCACAGAGTCCTGCAACAATGAACACACGATAGTTAGTAAGCAGCTCATTACAATCATTAGACAACTATATATACTAGTACCTCAAAACTAAAACGAATATCGGGTAAAATATGTCAGTCTACATGTATTTTAACAGTTAACTTCAAACAATTTTTTTTTCAGAAGTCATTGGTTTTGGTGATTCCTACAAAAATGGATTCAGTCAAATGTAGATGGCCTAGATTTGAAATCCGGTGACTTTCTACAACCTTGTCTATCTGGAAGCTCGTTTAGGATTGGTCCTCTGTGTTTTCCTTGTCTTCACTGCACTGGCTGGTGGTGTGAGTCCTAGCAGAGGGGGCCTGTCAGAAAACAACCAAGAGATTAATAGTAAAGACACGAATCAAGAGGATAACAGACAACAACGCTCACCAAGAGGTCATCGTGAAAAACATTTGTATGGTTCACTTTAGTGCACGTGTAAACCAAATCGAGACAAGAAGACTTGATTTAAATTTCTTAGTAGGGCAAATTGACACGTGTGATCATTTTGGAGTATGGACCTCTTTCTGAAGGAACATAGAGGACCGAGAAAAAACTTTCGTTTGCAAAAATGATTATTTGCTATGCTTAGTGGTTTTGTATTATTTTGTAAAGATATTAAAATGCTATATTTATTGGTTTGGGTTTGAAAACCTATTAGTTTACGCTTGCTAAACTTAGTGGTTTCATGGGCTTTCTGCCAGTTTTGGTTTGTTGTTAATATACTTAGGTTTGTGCTTGCTGCACTCACTGGTTTTAGTTTAGTATTATGCTTACTGGTTTGGAGTTTGGACTTTCTACGCTCACTGAATTTAGTTTGTTATACTAATTGGTTAAGACTTCCTGCACTCACTGGTTTTGGTTTGCTAGACTCACTGGTTTTAGTTTGTCAATATTTGTTAATATTTACTTAAAGCTTGTGATTGCTGCTCTCACTGGTTTAGTTTTCTCACTTACTGGTTTGGGCTTGCTGCACTCGCTGGATTTGGCTTGCTATACTTACTGGATTAGACTTGCTATACTTACTGGTTTGGACTCGCTGCTCTCACTGGATTTGGCTTGCTATACTTACTGATTTGGGCTTGCTGCACTCGCTGGATTTGGCTTGCTATACTTACTGGTTTGGACTTGCTATACTTACTGGTTTGGACTCGCTGCACTCGCTGGATTTGGCTTGCTATACTTACTGGTTTGGACTTGTTGCACTCTCTGGTTTTGGCTTCCTATACTTACTGGTTTGGACTTGTTGCACTCTCTGGTTTTGGCTTCCTATACTTACTGGTTTGGGCTTGCTGCACTCGCTGGTTTTTGGCTTGCTATACTTATTGGTTTGGACTTCCTATACTTACTGGTTTGGACTTGCTGCACTCTCTCTGGTTTTTGGTTTGCTATACTTACTGGTGTGGACTTGCTGCACTCTCTCTGGTTTTTGGCTTGCTATACTTACTGGTGTGGACTTGCTGCACTCTCTCTGGTTTTTGGTTTCCTATATTATTGGTTTGGACTTGCTGCACAGTCTGGTTTTTGGCTTGCTGGTTTGGACTTGCTGCACTCCTTTTTGGTTTGTTAAGTACCAGTTTGTGCTTGCTGTCCTCACTGGATTTGGTTTGCTATTCTTGCTGGTTTGGACTTGCTGCACTCTGTGGTTTTTGGCTTGCTATACTTACTGGTTTGTACTTGCTGCACTCGCTGGATTTGGCTTGCTATACTTACTGGTTTAGACTTGCTATAGTTACTGGTTTGGACTTGTTGCACTCTCTGGTTTTGGCTTGCTATACTCACTGGTTTATACCTGCTGCTCTCACTGGATTTGGCTTGCTATACTTACTGGTGTGGACTTGCTGCACTATCTCTGGTTTTTGGCTTGCTATACTTACTGGTTTGGGCTTGGGTTCTAGGGTGGGATCTAGGATAATTTTTCCAATGTTTTTCCTATCCTGCATTTTCTGCATGGCTTCCCCAACCTTAATAAAAAAGAATAGAAAAAAAATCATGCAATGGTCAAGCCAGTTTGGCATATAACCTGATATGAATCTAATATCCAATTTTGAAAATATCAAAGAGGAAGTGTTTCTTGTGTCAATTTTCAGTGAGAAAACAAAATTTGACATACATCTTCAAATGCCCAGGCTGAGTCAATGACGGGTCTGATCTTGCCGTCTGAGTAGAGCTTGATGATCTTGTTCATGATTTCTCTAACGTACTGGTGCTGCCCCTGCTTATGTAGCAGGTGCCTGAGCTGGAATCCAGCGATGGTTTTGTTCTCGTCATACAGTTTGATGGGGCTTATTTTATCAACTTGCCACCACTTCAACAGCAAACAGGAAACAATTTAAATTTGGACATCAATTGTAAAGTAAAGAAAAAGACTGTATACATGCAGATTGAAACCTTATCTGTACATTTAAGAATAGCATAATTGTATCCAGTTTCACTAAATTTTACTGTCACTCATATATATGTTAAGAGAAGATAAACAGATGAAACAAATTGAAAATTTTCCTCTGCACAAAATATGTAAATAATACTGATAAGTTAAGTACATGTGTATACATCATATACATACTTACAGATTTTGCGAAGCTGAAAAAACTTTTAGTCTCCCCAGTCACAATGTTAGATGAACCTGTTTCAAGAAAAATTAAAGTTATGTGTTACAAAAAGTGATTTTTGAATATCATGGAGTATAGCTTTAAATTAATTTGATTTTTTTAAAAATAAAAGTATTATACAAATGTAGATATTTGACATTTGTCTTTATTTTTGTCCCTTTCATACAAACATCTATTCATTTTCTTTTTAATTTATAAAACACCTATTACATTGGAATGTTTATCATCTCTTAAATTTTTACCATATAAGATATATTTTCCCATGGGCTTCAGCAAGGATATCCCTTTATTGGCATCTTCTCCACACAAACAATCAAGGAATATATCCACTCCTTCTGGTGACAATCTAAAGAAACAAAAGTGAAGACGTGAAATGCCCTAATGAAGGTTCCACTTTGAGGGCTTTTCAATTGTAAATTCATTTCCGAATTTTTTGTAATTGTTGAAATTTTCAACTTTTCATTTCCGACCTTACGATTGGCCGTCTGTAGGTGGGTATTAGGCAATGAAAATAACACATTGGGGGTTGGATTCATAAAAGGCATTTTGTAGATTAAGATCAAGACGCTTAATGAAATATTCAATTGATACATGTATATAATAAAATGGTATAATATAACTTTCTGTGTAGTAAGACATAAAAAAAGATGCATTATTGTCAAATGTTGAGACAAATATAATCAAAACCGAAAGAAACAAAGTGCACCACTACTTCAATTTAAAATAAAATAGCTGTGAGAAAACAAGCACAGGTTCAAGAATTTTATGAGAAAAAGTTGAATTCTGCTGTAAAAATATAGAAGTGTAATGATTAGAATATTTGAAGACATGGTGTTACTTACATGTAAGTTTGGAGCAAAACATAACAAAAAAATTTTCAATGTCAGAAATAAATAATTTTACCTTCAGGATTTTGCCTGATGTCTACGATAAAGTACAAAAAATAAAAAATCGAAAAACAAATAATTTCTATACTATAAACAGGGATGGGAAATAGACTATACATTTCATCTGTAAAGTATCTTTCATGAATATGAATTTTCAAGGTGAAAGGGTCACTTACTTTCTGACTTCCTGTGGGTAGTCCACCACGTGATCGAACAAATGGTCCACATTGGCCTTTACTGATTCATGCTTCTGGTAGGAGGCGGTCCCAAACAGCTTGACATCCTCCATCATATGACAAAGCTGGGTCACGGCGATTCCCTAAAATATAAGATCCGCCTTAAACTCAAAATCACATAAACTGAAATTTCGGTAAGGAGAAGTCGAGATAGACCAGGGAAAAGTCACACTTTTGGAAAGAAATGTCGACAAAAAATTGAAGATTGGAAGTCCTGGAAAGAACAGTTAGGCGACGTACCACACCCCCTCCAACGGAATGGGTGAAGACGGACTGTCCTTGGCGGAGATTGGCGATGTCAAACAGCAGTATGTAGGCGGTCAGATAACTCATTGGGAGAGCGGCGCCGTCCTGGTAACTCATGTTCTCCGGCATCTTATAGACGTACTGGGAGGGGACGGCCACCACCTCGGACCACGCCTTGTAATCACAGAAACCAATCACGCGGTCACCGACCTAGAATCAAACGGGATGCATCTTTTAATATGAATAACATTGCGGTTAAATTTTGCAGAATTTTTTATATGCATTATGTAAAAGTGGATTTACCCTAACCCCAACTCAAGAGGTCAAATATTTAACAAGACAAATCATGCCTCTGCTGTTCTTAAGAAAAATTTTCCAGGTATGATAAATTTACAATCATTTCTCCAAC
>NW_026932414.1:0-5046 GCF_032062105.1 Saccostrea cuccullata | reverse complement strand
ATAAGCCCTCTTAACAATGTTTCATTGTATCTGCAAAAATTTCGTAGACTGGTATCCAGTCTCTGCGTCTTGACCTCATCTGTAAATTAAAAAAAAACCCACGGTTAGGATTGCATTTAATAATCATAAGTGCACGTGAAGTGTAACTTTGCTCTAGATACCATTTAAAATTGTGTGGCAAGCTTGCCACCAAGTAATAATTAATGAGGCTTTTCAGATGCATTTAAACCGTAAACAAATTCCTGGAAAAGGGTTTCAAGCGCATCAGAAGTTTTTTTTGGTATTACAAATTTAGGAAATTGATCAAGGAAATGTTCGTGTACATGAATATCTTCTTCTATTGCACCAAAATAAATTTCATCGTGTATAGGATGTATTACTTCACTTTGCGTCCATTTTGATTTATGTTCCAGAATTCTCTGTTGACGTTGATTCTCTATAAACATTTTCACTTACGTAGAAGTTTTAAGCATTTTTTCGTACTGACATTCCAAAATTCTTTCAATTTCATACCCTTGACATTTGAAATTTTCGTTGCGATCTTTTTCATGTCGAAGAATCTTTAATGTACTTTTTATCCATTTCTCATTGTAAACTTTGCGCGTTAATTCACACTCATGGTGATGCTTAAAACTTCGTCTTCGCTTTAAAAAAAGTCCATAAAATAAGGACCTATACGGAACTCTTTTCCTGCGCTAAAATAATGATCTATGTCAACCCACCTGTCGATGTCTTAACCATTCTAAATAATAAAGCGTTTTTAGAATACGATCGCGTTTAATCTATTTAAACCCAGTCTCCTCCCTCCGAACGGTATAAGGTCCTGTGGGCATCTGCTGTCGGAGTGCCCATAAATAAAGTGTATTGGCATTTCAACCAACTATTTTCTTACAAAGTTTTTTTTTATTGCTACCGCAAAGCTGAGAAGCAACGGTTAGAATTAAATATTATAATTATAAATGCACGTGACGTTTATTCCTGTGCTCTAAATACCATTTTAAAATGGCATGGCAAGCTAATAATTAAAGTTTCGTCAAAGGTCAACATGTCTAAAAAATTATTTTTACAATTGCTCCAAAACTATGTGTGGTATGAAGTCAAAACGTTTACATTTTGTAAATATATTGCTGATTAATAGATAGAAAGTATCACTTCATAACAAATATTTTTTAAAAGATATTTTTTGAGAAAAATTGTATCAGAAAATGTGTATATTTTTAAAAAATGCACCTGCTTAATTCTGTCCTTTTTGTGAAAACCAACATTGTAGAAATAATATATGTTTGTCATTGAAGGGCAAGTTGGACGTGAATGGTCTCTGAAAGGCTGTTATTGAAAGCACGACATGTATAAAGACAAGACCCCTATAGAATCCGCCATCTGCAGTGTACTTTCACTTTCAAGTCTTAACATTTGGACAAAATAAACAGGGAAAACAACTTTCCAGAGGCTATCCAAGTTCAACTTGCCTTTTATTGATAAACATAATTTGTTTGTGCAATGATGGTTTTCACTAAAAGCACGGAATTAATTAGGTGTATTTTTTCGAAAATATATGCATTTTTAAGAAGAATTTTTCTCAATTAATATTATTCCAAGTATTTTTTTTATCAAGTGATGCTTTCTATCTGTTAATCAATAAATAATTTATAAACTGTAAAAGTTTTAACTTTATACCTTACATAGTTTTTGGGCTATTGTAAAAATAAATTTTTGGACATGTTGACCTTTGACGAAACATTAACAAGGCTTCTCAGCTGCATTTATTTTTTTTTCCATTTCTTGAGAAAAGTTTTAAAGCGCATGAAAAGAAATTTATGGAATACAAAATATGGGGGACATTTCTGAGAAATTTATCAAGAAATGAATACTAATATCTTCTCCTTTTGCACCAAAAAATTTCATCGCATATACTAGTAGCCTGTATGATTTCGGTTTTAATCGATGATCCAGAGGTCTCTGTTGACGTTGTTTCTCTATATATGTTTTCACTTAGAAAGAAGTTTAAATCATTTCGTCGTGCTGACATTCCCAAATCGTTTCAATTTCATAGCCTTGATCTTTGATATCGTTGAGCTCTTTTTTCACGTCGACGAATCTTTTATGTACTTTTTATAAGCTTTTGTCGTCAAAACAAAAACTCCTCCGCTCTAGAGAAACCGTCTGCAAGATGAGGATCTCTATGGAATTTTTTCTTCGGGTTAAAATAATGATCTTTATTACATTTTCAACAGTGAAATACAAATTTATCCATTATAAAAGTGATATCCTGTCACAGTGTGAAAGGATATCAAACATATTCTGTAGAGTTTGACAAATATGACTTACCTGGCGGTAAAACTCTCGATTTTTGTTCCGATAACTACGAATGTGTGTAAAAAATACTCCTTGGTACGTTAGAAAGTAAATAAACTTTTCTTTTTTCGAATAAAACTGCCAAAGATTTGCCAGATATGCTGTTGAAATCCTTGTTTAAACGTTTTCCATCTCACAACACTTAGCTATGACGTCTCAAGTGCTCAACTATGACGTCATGTACATGTAGACTATGACTGCACTAGAAAAAAGACTGAATTACTAAATACACATTTAATAAGTATATCAAAGTATCTATTACTACACCATACATTTTGTTTGGGGTGTTCTATATATATACTTAGTATAGACATTTGTAAGTTTAGCATCCCCAGGATACGTCTAAATAGGTAAAAAATGGGGAAAGTGATGGTGTTTGATAAAATTTTTGGTACTGGAGTTCAACCCAGTGTTTGGGAAATAGACATTTCTTTTTTTTTTTTTTTTTTTTTGCTTGTCAGGTTTTTTTGTAGGTACAAAAAAAATTTTTTATGCGCCCCCCTTTTTTTCTGTCCGTTTGTCTGTTTGTGTGCTACTTTATCTTTCAAGAGATCCAGTAATTATCCTTTCACGGTCAGACATGACCTTGACTGTGACCTATAGCTAAAAATACGTTTGTCATAACTTTTAAACAATAAGTAGAGAATTCTTTTAGTATGCATCCAATAAAGCTTTCCACAACACCAAGAAACGTCCTTGAGGTTATGCTAAAAACAGCTAAAAAATAGGAGGACTTCAGTATGATGGAATGTTTGACCTTGACTGTGACCTATATGAAAATAGCTTTTATGTTTATCATTTTTGCCAGTCATTTTAGTATGCATACTCCACTAATAAAGTTCCCACAGACCAGAAGACCTTGTGACAGGTCCCTTTTCCACTTCTTCATAGTGTCCTCTGCATACTCCACTAATGAAGTTCTTTCAAACAACACCAAGGTCAATGACCATGTGACCTCTGTCTTATGCTAAAAATAGCTTTTTCGATAAAGTGTGACTTCTATAAACTAAATTTCAAATTTGTTTCACAAACACATCTTGTTACACTTAGCCCCCCCCCCCCCCTTTCAATAGCTTCCGACGCCAATGTTGTGTTACTTCTCGCAATGAGATCAACATGATAAAAGAAAATTTCTCCATAGCTAGAATCAAAATATTTGGGAAACGAGCATCATTTGCCTTGTTAATTTTTTTTATTTACCTGAAGATGATTCTATGAGAGGAGTGTCGATGGAAGAAAGTGCCCTTGTTTATCTAATATGTTCCCGTAATAATGTATTTTACAATATGTATAAGTAATAAATACTTTCGTTATTATATGTAAAAGTTAACATAAAAATAAAACATTTTCTTTTGTCGCAAAAAAGCTTATGTCAGAGACGAGTGTTTCTTTGTTCCTGATCATAGATCCGTAAGCAGTATTACCAGTTAGTTTCACTGTATCTGCAAATATTTCGTATACAGATTCCCTGTCTCTGTGACTCCGAGTATTGCTGACCTCTTCTGTCAAGCTAAGGAAACGGGTTTGGGGTACATTTAATAATTATAAATGCACATGCTATAAATGATTTTACAAGAGGCCCATGGGCCTTATAGGTCACCTGAGCATCATCTTACAACTTTCAAATGATTGAATTTGGATTATATTTAAAGCTAGATATTATTGCATTCACAATTTTGAAAGAGGCACCATTGCTTTACACATTGCAATTGCTTAGCTTGTTACTTAATAGGCAGGGAAGGGGAACAAAATATGCATTTCAACTAATCAGTATTATTCAGCTATAATCAAAAGTACCCCTACCTCTCATGAACCCCTGACCATGCGTAAGAGGCTTCTGTTATGATCACAGGCACTTGAATTTACATTATCATTCTTATTAAAAAATACTCACTAGGTATAGGCAATCGAAAACCCTCCGATGATTCCGTCAAATTTATCATTCATTAATAGGTAATTTTTTTATATAAAAAAAAATAATATACTCAAGTGTTTGTGGGTACGATATACATACATTTAATACATAAAACTCTAATCATAAAAAAATTCAAACAATACATTTTGGTTAAGACCTTTTTCTCGGTACACATGTAGAAAATACACAATTTTATTGATAATGGTAAATTGGTCAGTGCGCAAGCGTGATTACCTTTTAAAGTTCCTCTGTATCCTCAGAAATTGTGGGCATAATAACGGCAGTTGACGACTAGTGTAAACATAAAACAATATCAATTGCAACTAAGGATTGTTGATGGAAGCTAGCTTTTGTGTCCATGTTGTATTTTACATGTAATTCCTTCCGTATCTGCAAAAGGAAAGATGTTGGTCAATCATAGGGTTAAATTAATGGTTTGTGAAGGCATTTTTGTCATTTTGCAATTCATTCATGTATTTTGATGATATATGTGTCTTCTTTGTTTCATGTAATTATGGTCTATCTCGGGGAAACATGTCAACTACAGTTATGTGGAAAATTTTGAATTTGTATCAGCAAATCAGCTCCGGTTAATTCAAATACAGTTGAACTTAAGCATCTTATTTGATTCAGTGATACACCATTTCTTGAGATTCAAATTCTATGCAAGTTCTAAATCAAATTACCCATACTGACATCCCCAAAACATCTAAACATGTCCGGTCTATATCTTTCTATATGGAGGAACATTAGAATCTACTACTTCACACAAAGAT